>NC_138531.1:92374217-92534796 GCF_964234715.1 Podarcis melisellensis | reverse complement strand
GAAAAGAGAGAGAAGGCCCTCTCCTGGACAGACCTTCCAGGCCTCTCGATCTGGCCCTTGAAACTCTGCTGGAAGAAGAAACCAGAGGCCTTTCTCCTGGGCATGGTCGGCCAATTGGTGCCAAAGAAGGATAGAACTTTCTTTATGTATGCTACAACAGCAGCAAGAATACTTATTGCAAAGTACTGGAAGACACAAGATCTACCCACTCTGGAAGAATGGCAGATGAAGGTGATGGACTATATGGGACTGGCAGAAATGACTGGCAGAATCCGAGACCAGGGAGAAGAGTCGGCGGAAGAAGATTGGAAGAAATTTAAAGACTATTTACAGAAATATTGCAAAATTAATGAATGTTAGAATGATGTTGGATAGAAACTAAGTGGTTTCCAGCTGTAATGCTTTAAGAGAATATGGAAAAAAAGGTTTAGAAATAGGTAAAAATTTATTGGTAAGGATTTGCTGAACTAACAATTTGAATTGGAATACAAAAAAGGGAGGTATGAGGAGGTCCGGGAAATAAATTAATGGAAAATAAGTAATGGAAACTCTGTGTGTTTTTAATTATTTTTATTTTTGTATTTTTGTTATTTTTTTCTTTTTGATTTTCATTGTATTATTATTGAAAATTTTAATAAATATTCTATATATAAAAAAAGAAACTCTGCTGGGGCCACACACCCTTCTTAGCCAATCTGCCCTACTGCGCACTCTCCTCACAGGTAACATTAACTTCCATTGCTGCACTCTGGAGCAATGGCCCAAGACAAATACAAATGAATGTTACACCCACTATGTAGCTCCCTTTCAATAACAACTATAGATAAATGAACAGTGTTGTTAGGCACTGAAGCCCATGGAAACACTATTTCCTAAGATATTAGCAGGTGACACAAATGTCAATCCTTCTTCTCTGCAGAATTGAAAATATGGTTTTCTAGGTCAGTGCTGGCGCTTTGACCAGGTTAGAATCTATAGGGAGAAGTGGATTTTATCATGCAAAGGGCATAAACCTCTTCAGAAATAATTTGCTGTGAGTGCCCACTATTACATTATTTGGTGATGCATAACATTTAGATGCAAGAGGCCACTTTGTACAATGTCAGCCACAACAGTAACAGTATAACAACAACCCCTCTGGTTTTATTTCCTATTTTATTTATTTCAGTCTTGCATTATGTTTGAATAATCATTTTGTAAACTAGAAAATACCACTGCAAGATACTGCTATGTTCAATCCCTGGCCAACACAAACTTTTACTGAAAGGGGAGGGCAGGTTTGGATTCTGATTGTGTAATGCAGAGGTGGGGATCTTCAAACTTGTGGACCAATGTTGGCTTGTTAGTGGGACCAAGTTGTCTACATGGCCATTTGTCCTCCCAAACCACATCCACCTGTCTACCACCTGAAGCCACTGGGTTCAAATAAGAAGTTCAAAGAGGAGCGTGAACCAGAGGTTTAAAGAGCAGTGTGGGGCTCTTTGCAAAAGGGTTTTCAAACAGCCCTGTGCTGTGCTTCGAAGTCCCAACAGTTGAGGGCTTCAAAGTGCAGCATCAAGTGATGTCACTATGATGCCCTCCTGACAAATTTTGCCGTTCAGGGGGAGGTGATAAGGACCTGATTTAACAGCATGCTTAAATAAGACCACAGTCCCCAGTGAGCAGATAAGTAGCCAGAATGTGCTGATAAAAAGAAGGTTGCAAGCGTGACGATGCGCCACGTGTTCGCAGCTATCTCCACACAATGCACTCCAAGTGTCCCCAGGGGACAATCACACAGAGGATGTAATATGTGACATTGGCTACAGTGACTCTGAAAAGTGCCTATACCTTTGTAGAAATCAAATTGCTGTGGTTGGGCATGGCTATGGCTTACGCCCTCCATGCAAATGTAGGCATGTGCAACTGAGCATCACATAGAGGTCAGTTTGTCCATATGAGCTCACCACCTTGAAGCAATGTGTGCAATGTATGCAATGTTTGAATGTCCCTTGTCCTAGAGCACACAATAAGCTACACTCCAACAGACTAGAAGCCCTCTAAGAATCTACTGAGTAGTCTTGACTCAATTATGTATCCTTCTTGCCAAGACCTCTCAAGTCTTGAAAGACCTGCATTGGCTCCCAGTACGTTTCCAAGCACAATTCAAAGTGTTGGTGCTGACCTTTAAAGCCTGAAATGGCCTCGGTCCAGTATATCTGAAGGAGCGTCTCCACCCCCATCGTTCTACCCGGACACTGAGGTCCAGCACCGAGGACCTTCTGGCGGTTCCTTCACTGCGAGAAGCCAAGTTACAGGGAACCAGGCAGAGGGCCTTCTCGGTAGTGGCACCCGCCCTGTGGAACGCCCTCCCACCAGATGTCAAAGAGAACAACAAGTACCAAACTTTTAGAGGACATCTGAACGCAGCCTTGTTTAGGGAAGCTTTTAATGTTTTCTGCATTATTGTATTTTAATATTTGGTTGGAAGCCACCTAGAGTGGCCGGGGAAGCACAGCCAGATGGGAGGGGTATAAATAATAATAATAAATTATTATTATTATTATTATTATTATTATTATTATTATTATTATTATTGCCATGGACTGACTTCTGTAATGTAGTTTACGTGGAGCTGCCCTTGACGGTTCAGAAGCTGTACCTGGTGCAGAAAGCCGCAGCCTGTTGGTGGGAGCCAGCAGGGGGAAATCATATAGAAAACCAAATTTGCACTGACTGCACTGGCTGCTTGTGAGATTCCATATCCAATTCCAGATGCCACTTTGTACTTTTAAAGCCTTTCACAGACAAGCGCTGCAATGCCTTGGAGAGACCCTCTGCCCAAACACATTTGCAATTTAAGAAGACGGAGAGCCCCACTTCGCAATGCTTCCATTTGGGGAATGAGCTTGTCATATCTAGGGATGAGTGCTTTCTTGATGTTTATCCTAGTTCTGTGGAATGACCGCTCCCAAGAGGTTTGCTTCTGTCTTTTTACATTTCATTTTCAGGTGCTTAAGTAAAGCTGAAATGGCACATTATTCAAAAACATGTGATTCTTTCAGCTGCATTTATTTAACCCAGAGCAGCCTAAATAGGTTGCAAGTTGAGGCAGAAGAAAAGCAAGCAGAGAGGGGATCCTTAAAGGCAGTGGCGGCTGGTACTCATAGGGCAGGATTGGTGAAGCCACAGCCAATGACAGGCACAGGTAGCGAATTCTAATTCTGTCCCCTTTTGAATTTTACAAAGACAACAGTGAGATTAAGGTTCCCCCTCCAGGACTGGCTGCAAATATGAAGTGTCCCATTCATCCTAATGGACCATCCTCTGTGTCCTAGCACCTTTCCTCTCCAGTCGCTTTCCAGTTCAGAATCACTCTCTGCAAATTGCTTTTTTTCACCTGTGAGGGTAGAGTAGGAACAGGGTCCACATTCCTGTACCCCTCCCCCCACACTCCAAGTGTAAAAGTGCTGCTGGATGGGGCGAGGTGAAGACTTATAAAGCTGAAACGAACTGAAGTTTAAGCAGCCTCTTCTGGAAGCCCAGGTAAAGTGTCCTCTGAGAGGTGTCCTCCTTTGTAAGTGGGCCTTAAGAGGCTCACCTGGCTCTGGTGAGCTGGGTCTATCCACCATTTAAATCTCCCACAATTACAAAGAGCAATGTTATTTCAGGGGCATTGTGGGAAATTAAGATGGTGGCTTGATGCAGAGACAGATTGCTTGGGATGCCAGGAGAGAGGGGGAGAGAGAGAGAGAGAGAGAGAGAGAGAGAGAGAGAGAGAGAGAGAGAGGGAGGATAAAATTACTGGGGATTCGGAGTAGTTCCTTTCTAAACAACAGGAGCCATGGCAGCTGACCAAGGTGCTGAAATTGCTTTCCACAATCACCTATTTTCTGCTCAGACATAGCCTTCCTAGGGCTGAAACAACGGCAGCAACAAAAAGAGAGAATCACAGAACATGGAGTTGAAACTTAAAGCTTGTCTGTTTAGGAAAAAGCTTTTACAAGGACCTCTGGCTGGTGGTTAGCTAATACCGCTGGATTTCTAATGGGTGCACTTTGATTGTTGCTTTCTTTTATGTCTGTTTTGTATATTTTTGTGTGTGGGAAAGGTGCGCTGAGTAATTCTGGGAAACACAGAACAGGCATGTTTTAAATCAGGGCCGGGGAACCTGTGGCCCCACAGATGTTTCTGACCTGCAACTCCCATCATCCCTTGCCACAAGCCATACTGGCAGGCGGCTGATGGGAGCTGGACTCCAACCGCATCTGTAGTATCACAACTTCTCCATCCTCGATTTAAGAAAAAACAGTGCAAGGCAGCTAGCGTGCTGTTGGTGCTAAAATGAACAGCAACCAAAGTGTTTTTGGCCTAGTATGATCCTAAAACAGAAATAGTTAATTCTTCATCTTTTCTGTGTTGCAATATTACTTTCTTGTTTCTTTTTCTTTCTTTCTTTTTTAAAAAAACCTCTTTTCTTTCACTCTAAAATAACATCATAGTTTAAACATTTCCCTTTCGCTCTCTCATTTTATTCATCGTGTGACCTGTTCTTGCTTAACTTTCGTGCTGTTCAGATGTTCTACTAAGTGTGCATAGCTGTAAGACTTAAATCTCTGCAGGGTTAGTTTCACTTTCACATACCCCTTTTGCATCGATCACACCAGGTTTTGAGTTAAACTTCACCGTCTTTAAACGTGCTCTCTCTTTTCTTTCGACCCTGGAAAGAGAGGGAGAAGGAAGAGATAGGTAAAAAACAAACAAAAACCTATTTAAATCACACCATGCCATTCTTGCATCAACCTGAGAACTTAAATCTTGAACCTTCAAGGCACTTTAATATTTGCATATAAAAAAGGAAAAATATTGCTATACCTGCATGGCAGATTCCTAAGTCACCTCTATCCAACATAGAGGATGCACAACCTATACCTATATATATAGATCTATATATGAATAATCCTGTTCATTTTGGTTTGTCTCATTTTCTTAGTTTAAGTCTTAGTTTCAGTTAGCCCCATTTTCCCCATTTGTTTGTGATTTTTAAAAAAGGAAATCCTGACAAAACTGCTTATCTTTTTAGTACATATTATTCCTAATATGCATATTTTTTGTCTAATAGAAACATTTTCTGCAAACCATTTCCCTTGATAATTTTGCACATCCGGCAATGCGCAAATTTCCAATGAGAGTTGAGTTTTGGTTTGCATATTGGCTATTTATTTATTTTCGTCCATGGGCGCAGGTTTAAAACCACGATGGGTTAATTTTTGTAGAGGAAAATGATCAGGAGAACATCCCCTCCAACAAGCAATAAAACAAATGCTTCTATTTCGATGTTACTAGGGTGTTTTTTTTTTTAAAAAAACACACACTGCCAGCTGCAATGCACTAAGCACAGGTTACTATAGATACAGATGAACTTTGGAATAAATGACCCCCCCCATGAAAAAAAGCAGTATTTACACATGGAAAAGGATGAAATGCGACTTTCATATTTGATGTGTGATCTTCGGGCCACAGGAAAAACTGTTAATTTTCAATCTGCAGATGAAACTCTGTATTACAAGGGAAGGGGGCCCTGAGAGGGAATGAAGACTTGAGGCTGTGTAATCTCCTAAATGGGAAAAAAGCAGTGCCTACTGAGAAAAAGAAGTAGCTCACAGCTAAATACAGCTTTTTAATTATTATCACAGGCTAATGCTAATTTTCTCTCTCTGCTAACCTCTCAAGCTGCTTCATTTTATTTGGAAACGTGTTCCATGCATACAATACAATTGTTTGATAACTGCTTTGGAATAAGCTTCCAGGTTAAGGTAACCCTGCCAGGTTCAATGAAAGATCCAATGCCAACTTTTTGCATTGGAAATGTTATTTGTTTCCTGTTCAAAGCTAGCTGTTGCAGCAGCTCTTATGACCTGGCAATAGAGAAGGGTTAGCTCTCTCAAGCTCACCGTTGAGAACCCTTCTTCTGTGCACACTTCCTCTGAGCACACTGGGAGTGGCTGCCGGGACCATATAACACTGGTCCTAAAAAATATTCACTGGCTCCCTATACGTTTCCAAGCACAATTCAAAGTGTTGGTGCTGACCTTTAAAGCCCTAAATGGCCTCAGCCCAGTATACCTGAAGGAGCGTCTCCACCCCCATCGTTCAGCCCAGACACTGAGGTCGACCTCCCAGGGTCTTCTGGTGGATCCCTCACTGAGAGAAGTGAAATTGCAGGCATAGGGCCTTCTCGGTGGTGGCACCCACCCTGTGGAACGCCCTCCCTTCAGATGTCAAGGAGATAAAGAACTACACAACTTTTAGAAGACATCTGAAGGCAACCCTGTATCAGGAACTTTTTAAATGTTTGACATTTTTTAATATGTGCTGGAGGCTGCTCAGAGTGGGGAAACCCAACCAGATGGGCAAGGTATAAATAATAGTATAATTGCTGTTTTAATGGGCTTGTTTATTATATATTTTAATTATGGATGTTTTAATATAGTTGCTTTACTCGGTATTTTAATTCTGGATAGCTGCATTTTAAAGATTGGATTGAAGACTGAAACAAATTCGCAACATATAAACAACTTGCATATAAACACAGACTTGCCATGGACAAATTCAATGATACTTGGAATCCATTCTTACAAATATTGTAATAGATTAAGATCTGGTGAAGTACAATAACAACCTTGTAAAATATACAGTTTTGGGTTTTCCCCCGCCCTTTGTTTTCCTTCTGCACAGGTTCTCTTTCTCTTTCTTTTTTCCTCTTTTTTGTTTGTGTCTCACCATGTTTGGTGCACATATAGTTATGTCCATTTTGAACTTCCAATAAAGATGTTACAAAAAAAAGAAAGAAAGATTGGAACCCCCCCCCCCCCGTTATTTTGCTGTTGGCTTTTATTTGCATGTGAACCACCTTGATATTTCTTCTTGAAATGAAAGACAGTCTAAATTCTTTTAATATTACTACTACTAGCAGTAGTGGTGTTGGAGGTGTTGCTTAGCAACCAGCTTTTGCCAGGTAATACACACTCTAATTGGCTGTGTCATTCTGAGGGAGTTTTCTCCTGTATTTTTGGTTGCATGTATCCCTGCTATGGACTAGGCCTCAGCTATGAATGAAGACATAAACATCTCTGTTTATTTTGCCTCAAGTTATAAGCTTTTCATGTTCAATTCACTCAATAAAGAATTATCAGAATTTCTTCTCTCCATGTGTGTTATTTAAGTGACTTTGCTATCAAAGGGCAATGTGAGAAATATAAAACAATGGGCAGCTCCTAGACTCAGATTCCCACCATGGCAGTCCAGATGGGTCCTTTAGGGATTGGTAGTACTCTAACATCTTGCAGGTTATGCTTCTAACATACTCGCTTCTAGATGTACCAAGTTTTAAAAGCCTTGTTATTTTCCTCCTCTCTTTTTAAATGCCAGAAGTACACAGAGGGAAATGTCCTTTATAAATAATTTTCAAGGGCAAGGAACCAGCAGCTCTGCCCACTGCAAAAACCCCTCTGGACACAGAAGTCATGTTACATCTTGTTATTCTGCCTGGATTGTTAGTAGGACATGTTTATCCACTCGACTGGGTTTTCCTTTTAGATAGTAAATGCAAAGCAAAATACTTTTTTTTCAGCATCCCTCAAGATTTTAATCCTAGCTCTTTAACATACGAATGGGTTTGTTAGCTTTATCTGAAGTGAGTGCTTTTAGCAGGCTTCCAAACTCAAAGGGAAAAGATAAAGATATGATATAAAATTGATATGCACAAATGCATAGCCTTCTTCATTTCTGTTTCTCCCTCTTGGAAATAGGAGGAATGCCCTCAGTTGGCATAATGATGTCTAAGAAAGAAAGAAAGAAAGAAAAACACACCCTACTCTTTGCAAACATCTCCGAATGTTATTTTCCTCTGACAGTGGGAATTGTTTTATCCCATGATGACCTTGGTTATATTTTAACTCAGATTTGCTTTTTGGAAAGACATAATTAACTGACCTGATTTCAGAAATGGATGCATACTTAGTTCTATGTATAAGTTTATAAACCTTTGAGTAAAGTTTGAAGAAGCTCCCACCATCATTTTACCATAGTGCTATCTATGGAACTAGAGGGGCGTAGGTGGAGCTGTGGGCTAAACCACAGAGCCTAGGATTTGCCGATCAGAAGGTCGGCGGTTTGAATCCCCACAATGGGGTGAGCTCCCGTTGCTCAGTCCCTGCTCTTGCCAACCTAGCAGTTCAAAAGCACGTCAAAGTGCAAGTAGATAAATAGGTACTGCTCTGGCGGGAAGGTAAACGGTGTTTCCATGCGCAGCTCTGGTTCACCAGAAGCAGCTTAGTCATGCTGGCCACATGACCCGGAAGCTGTACGCCGGCTCCTTCGGCCAATAAAGCAAGATGAGTGCCGCAACCCTAGAGTCGGTCACGACTGGACCTAATGGTCAGGGGTCCCTTTACCTTTACCTTTATTCATGGAACTAGCTGAACAACAAAGAAAGCTTTCATACTGAGAAAGACATTGGACCACTTAGCTCACTATGGTCTACACAGACTGGCAGCAGCTCTCCCATACCGGGCTCTCTCCCAGCCCGAACTGGAGACACCAGGGATTGAACCAGTGACCTTCCACTTGCAAAGCAGATGCTCTGAGCTACAGCCCTTCCCCAGCTATCTTATGCAGAGTCACCACATCACATAATTGACCCAGACTAGTACTGATAGCTCTGACTGACAGCAGCTTTTTCAAGGACCTCTCACTGGTTGAAATGTAACACAGGGCACATCAAGATTTCCACCGCGGTGGAGAATCTGTGGCTCTCAAAATGCTTTTGGTCTCCAACTTCCTTCAGCCCCAGTCAGCACGGGGTGAAACGGGAGAGTGCGTAGCTATGCCAAAGCCTCATTTACTAGCTGTACACACAGCTGCAGCTGCAGCTTCCAGTGAGATATCACGAAAGGCCTGCAAGATCTTGCCTCAGCAAAGAAGAAGAAGAAGAAGAAGACGACGACGAAGAAGAGTTTGAATTTGATATCCCTAAGGAGTCTGTGGTGTAATGCCAGTGTGGTGTAGTGGTTAAGAGCGGTGGACTCGTAATCTGGTGAACTAGGTTCGCTTCCCTGCTCCTCCACATGCAGCTGCTGGGTGACCTTGGGCCAGTCACACTTCTCTGAAGTCTGTCAGCCCCACTCACCTCACAGAGTGTTTGTTGTGGGGGAGGAAGGGAAAGGAGATTGTTAGCTGCTTTGAGACTCCTTAGGGATATCCAATTCAAACTCTTCTTCTTCTTCTTCTTCTTCTTCTTCTTCTTCTTCTTCTTCTTCTTCAAACACAATTAGTAAAGGGAAAAGGAACCTCGCACCTCAACATGCTGAATTGTTTCCTCTTCTCTTTTGTTGAATCATTGGAATACTCTTGTTAGTCTTGTTTGGGAAACATTTAATGAAATAAAAATAAAATAAATGAAGTGTAAAAACAAAACAAAAATTCCTTCCAGTAGCACCTTAAAGACCAACTAAGTCAGTTCTTGGTATGAGCTTTCGTGTGCATGCACACTTCTTCAGATACACTGCATGCACACGAAAGCTCATACCAAGAACTAACTTAGTTGGTCTTTAAGGTGCTACTGGAAGGATTTTTTTTTGTTTTGACTATGGCAGACCAACACGGCTACCTATCTGTAACTGAAATAAATGAAGTGTGTGTGTGATGGGGGGGGGGGGAGGAAGCAATCGCACACAATATCTATTACCTCCTTTTGCTGGGGATAACTCCCATCTCTTCGCTGTCTCCCTCCAGCATCACTCGTCTCGCCTGCCACCATTCGTCATCAGATGCGTTGATAACGTGCAGGATGTCCCCATACTTGAAGCTGAGTCCTTGGCTGGGGAGGCCACTGTCCTTGCTTTTGTCATAGTCAAACATGGCTCTGGCAGGGGAAGGGAAAGACACAAACAGGAGCTGATTATATTGATCATGACAGCCCTTAACCAGCCACCTCTTCCTCTATTCAGTGACCTTACTTTAATTGCATTTTTAAGCCGGCGACTTTCAGGGGAGATTCGTCTTAAGCTGTCGGAAGGGAGAGCTACATTTCCGCCCCATCTGGGAAAAAGCTGTGTGCATGCACGAGAAAGACCTTTAAAAAACAGCAGGATCTGCATGTAAAGGAAGCTCTGCTTTTCGTTACTCAATGACATCTTCAGATCTCTCATAACACGCGCACATACACGTATATACGGAGTTGATATTGTTCTTCTTAAAGTTATGATATTGGAAGAATGTCCTCCCTCTCTTTCATAATGCTAGAACTCAATACGATACAATATCTTTATTGTCATTGTCCATACAGAACAACAAAACTGAAAAATCTACATAAGACATTCAAAATCCAACAAGCCTGCTATCCCAACCTGGTTAGCCCCCTAAAAACTCTGATACCCCATTTTTAAATACAATATATTCCCATAGAGACTCCTTACACTGCGTATAAAACCAAAATCACATTTGGGTAGAAGCTGTTTCTCAGGTGGCTAGTCCTTGTCTTTATAACCCTGGACCTTCTTCCAGAAGGCAGAAGCTGAAAGAGATCATTTCTGGGGTGCACACTATCCTGCGCTATCCCTGCAGCTTTCTTATGGCACCTCAATTTTTCTTATGGAATCGCCTTGATTTGCCTTGTGTCTTGGGGCACACATATACCTAGCTGATGCATACAGATCCTCCAAGTGACCCTATTTCCCAGGGACGTCCCTGATTTAGAGAAGCCAGCCCAGTTTCTGATTGGATCCCAGAATGCCCCACTTTCCCTTAGGATGTCCCTATTTTCATTGGATAAATGTTGGAGGGTATGGAGTTATCCAACCCTCGAACCATCTGAAGGCAATCGTGTACACAGACGTTTTTAAATGCTAAATGTTTCATTATTTTATTATATATGTTGGAAGCTGTGCAGAGTGGCTGGGGCAACCCAATAAGATGTGTGGGGTATAAATAGCAAAATTATCATTATGGAATGGGATTAGGAATGGGATTATGGAATGGGATTAGGATTAGGAAGAACATTAGGAAGAACTTCCTGACAGTAAGAGCTGTTCGACAGTGGAATTTGCTGCCAAGGAGTGTGGTGGAGTCTCCTTCTTTGGAGGTCTTTAAGCAGAGGCTTGACAACCATATGTCAGGAGTGCTCTGATGGTGTTTCCTGCTTGGCAGGGGGTTGGACTCGATGGCCCTTGTGGTCTCTTCCAACTCTATGATTCTATGATTCTATGTCTCTATTTTCATCAGTGAAATGTTGCCGGTTATATAGCCCAGTCATATGGGTTGCTTGGCTTTTTCCCATCCAGTTGCCTGTTCAATGGGGTGCTGATTATTCTCTGTCTGTCTGTCTGTCTCTCTCTCTCTCTGTCTCTCTCTCACACACAGCCCAAAGAGTAGCACAGCTCTGCAGGTTTGCAGCATGGAAAGGTGGCTCCCAGAAGGTTTGTGTTCATGTGTGTGGGTTGGTGCCTTCGTCTCTCCTTATCAGAACGAAAGGCCTGAATGTCTTTGCAGCAGAGCAATTTTTATGCAAACAATTATGCAAAATTAATCACCCCGTCCGTTGTCATCCAGTCACACAGAGCTCTTGTGGCATCATTAAGGGCAGAGAAAAAACACAGCGGGCTACTCAGCACTAATGAAACCAGCGTTTGCAAAATGGTCATTATCGCAGCCATTGCTGCTTTGTGGCTTATGGCATTTGTAAGGGAAAATAATTTTTAAAGCCGCGGGAGCATCCATCTAGGATCAAATTAGGCAAGGAAGGAAAAAGCTGTTCTTGGGGTGTCTTTTCAGAGCAAAGCTATGCTTCTGAATTCTGCCTTTTTTAGAGAGAGAGAGAGAGAGAGAGAGAGAGAGAGAGAGAGAGAGAGAGAGAGAAAGAAAGGAGTGTTACATGGCCCAGCTGAGTGGCCCATCCCATCCCATTCACTGTGCCATGATAACAAAAAAGGGTTTAAAGAAAAACACTTAAGGAATTGTTAAATCAGCATGAGTCGAGAGTTCTTCATGTTTATATATGCTTTGGACCAGGCATAGGCAAACTCAGCCCTCCAGATGTTTTGGGACTACAACTCCCATGATCCCTAGCTAACGGGACCAGTGTTCAGGGATGATGGGAATTGTAGTCCCAAAACATCTAGAGGGCTGAGTTTGCCTATGCCTGCGTGGGACTGTTTATCTTAATCCCCTAGCTCCAAAATGGAAGAGCAGTCTGTAGCTTACTGGGCCTCCAGAAATCTGACGGTACCATGGTGAAGGGCCACAGCTCAGTGATAGAGGGTCTGTTTTGCATGTAGAAGATCCCAGCTTCAGTTCCCAGCATCTTCAGAGGTAGGGCTGGAAAGACCCATATCTAAAACTTGGGAGCATCACTGCCCGTCAGTGTAGACATTACTGAACAGCCTTTTCTTGCTAAGGAAGGTGTTCTGGACCCCTGATCATAGTTGCTCTTTTCAGGACTGTCCTCCTATTAAGAGACATTGATCCACCAAGTCAATAGGAGGACATAGGACCATAGAAAATTGCAAGTTGTGTTCTGGAAGTGGCTTTTCATATAGGTTTCTCCCCCAGGCTGACTGGAGATTGAACCTGGGCTATTTGTAAAAGCATGTTCTCTGCCACGAAGTTACATCCCTTCCCTAAATTAACAGGTCATCTGGAAGCAACCTGTGAATGCAGGAGGGGCCTTGAACATCTAGAACATCAAACTCGGCCCTCCAGATGTTTTGAGACTACAGTTCCCATCATCCCTGACCACTAATAATAATAATAATAATAATAATAATAATAATAATAATAATAATAATAATTTATTATTTATACTCTGCCCATCTGGCTGGGTTTCCCCAGCCACTCTGGGAGGCTTCCAACAGAATATTAAAATACAATAACCTATTAAACATTAAAAGCTTCCCTAAACATGGCTGCCTTCATATGAAAAGTCTGGTAGTTGTTTTTTTCTTTGACATCTGGTGGGAGGGTGCCACTACCGAGAAGGCCCGTTGCTTGGTTCCCTGTAACTTGGCTTCAAGCAGCAAGGGAACCACCAGAAGGTCCTTGGTGCTGGACCTCAGTGTCTGGGCTGAACGATGGGGGTGGAGACGCTCCTTCAGATATGCTGGACTGAGGCTGTTTACGGCTTTAAAGGTCAGCACCAACACTTTGAATTGTGCTCAGAAATGTACTGGGAGCCAATGTAGGTCTTTCAAGACCGATGTTATATGGTCTCGGCGGCCGCTCCCAGTCACCAGTCTAGTTGCCGCATTCTGGATTAGTTGTAGTTTCCGGGTCACCTTCAAAGGTAGCCCCACGTAGAGTGCATTGCAGTAGTCCAAGCGAGAGATTACTAGAGCATGCACCACTCTGGTGAGACAGTCTGCGGGCAAGTAGGGTCTCAGCCTGCATACCAGATGGAGCTGATAAACAGCTGCTAGCTGGGGCTCATGGGAGTTGTAGGCTAAAAACATCTGGAAGGTCAAGTCTGAGGAAGCCTGATCTAGACAGCCCTTCTTGGAGTTGCCAGGGATCAAACCTGTGGCCTTTCACATTCCAAAGTGGGTGGAGTCAGAGCAATAAGTGGGTGGAGTTTGCTGCACTACAGGGTTGCATTGATCTCTCTGGGTGTCTGTCAGTCTCTCTGCTTCCTCATCCTTCTCTTTGACACTCCATCTCTGCGGGTCTCATGGGCAAATTTCCCCACCCCAGAGGTGCAAGGTATTCCAATGATTGCTGCACCATAGACTTCTACAAGGGCGTTTCAGACCTGGCTGTTTTTTATTTTCTACCACACTCAGAACTGAGCACCGTACGCCAAACGAGGTCTCTCAATCACACTCAGCAAAGGCTTCGTTTTGCCATGATTGGCTTTACGACTGATGAATACGGACGGCAACATCTGGCGCTGACTTTTGAACATTGGTTGGGGATATTATATGCAGAGCTAATTAAAGGAAGATTAGAGATCCAAAGCAGGCGAACTACTGAACAAATGTTTCAACTGACTGAAAGGTTCTGTTGCCATCATGAGTGGTAAAGACTGATTAGAGAGAAATAAAAGGTTCATTATAGAGAAAAACGGAGGGAAGAAACAGCTGAAAGGATCTTACACAGGAGGAATCGGTATAACTTCTGCCTGAAACATTAGAAATTTTCTAATTAGAGCATACAAGGCTAGATGGGCCAATAATCTAACATGATATAAGTTCGCACGATTTATCAACAAATGAGGCCTATGAGAGATGCTAGTGGTGCCTGTTTAAAGTGGGGTTTTTTTTTAAGTGTTAAGGTTCCCTCTTCTTTCAAAACTATTTCATGATGTATACCCCAGAAGCTTTCTCGGGAAATTGGTATGCAGGCTTGGTTAAATGAATATATGAATCACTTCCCACAAGGAAAAGCTCACAACCATTTCCAAGAAGAATAAAATACAGTAATGAAAATACATAACCATATTAAAAGCACAGAGTAAAAAACACTTGCTCATTGGTGCTACCCAACCAACCTAGGATTTTTTTTAAAAAATGTTTTCTTAGTGTCAAAACCATGATACTATGAGGTCCAGAGGGTGGCAACATGAGAACAGGGCCTTCTCTGCAGTGGCTCCCCTTCTATGGAATGCCCTCCCCAGGGAAGTTCGCCTGGCACCTTCATTATATACCTTTAGACGCCAGGCAAAAATGTTCCTTTTTAAGCAGGCCTTTGGTTGATCGAATTGACAACCAACACCCTTTTAGAATGTGGCTTTTGGGGTGGTGGTTATTGGGTTATTGCTTTTGGTTTGATTTTATATGTTGTGGTCTGGTCGTGAACTGCCCTGAGACCTTTGGGTATAGGGCGGTGTATAAGTTGAATTAACAACAACAACAAGAACATGTGGCCTAGGACCCACATACCTACGGGACCGCCTCTCCTAGTGTGCCCCATGGAGGACCTTAAGGTCCACAAATGACAACATTTTCGAGGTCCCAGGTCACAAGGAGGTTAGATTGGTCTCAACTAGGGCCATGGCCTTTTCAGTACTGGCCCCGACTTGGTGGAACACTCTTTCACAAGAGACTAGGGCCCTGCGGGACTTGACATCTTTCTGCAGGTCCTGCAAGACAGAGCTGTTCTGCCTGGCCTTTAGTTTGAACTCAGTCTGACCCTTATGTTTCCCTCCCCTTATGGTTTTGATGAGGCTGCATTTTGAATTGCATTTTAACCTGTATTTTAAATTGCCCCCCATTATGTTTTTACATGTGTCCCCTAGACTGAAGACAACAATCATTGCCCTCCTTCTCATTGGTTTCAAAAGAACAGCATTTCATCATGTGGCATCATTCTGCTACTGCCCTCAGGCCATAGAGAGGCATGGAAAGAAAGAAAGAAAGGAGACTTTCAGAAGCCAGAACTATCGATACGACCAAATACATGAAAAATCAGCAGCTGAGTTTGCTATTAGAGGGAGTAGCATGGGCATCCTTGAGTCCTGGGCTTGTATTCAAAATAGCAAACTTGTTCCATTAGTGAAAAGAACCTTTCCCCATCTCCCCCCACTCACGTGCACCCTATATCTATTAAGGTGTCCCCCAATCCCCTGGAGCAGATTTGGAAAGTGGGGTACAGGCAGGGGGCAGCATACTGTACAACATTTCTCCAATGAAAATAAGGTAAAGGTAAAGGTACCCCTGCCCATACGGGCCAGTCTTGACAGACTCTGGGGTTGTGCGCCCATCTCACTTAAGAGGCCAGGGGCCAGCGCTGTCCGGAGACACTTCCGGGTCACGTGGCCAGCGTGACATCGCTGCTCTGGCGAGCCAGAGCCGCACACGGAAACGCCGTTTACCTTCCCGCTGGTAAGCAGTCCCTATTTATCTACTTGCACCCGGAGGTGCTTTCGAACTGCTAGGTTGGCAGGTGCTGGGACCGAGCAGCGGGAGCGCACCCCGCAGCAGGGATTCGCTCCCGCTGCTCGGTCCCAGCACCTGCCAACCTAGCAGTGACCTCCTATTCCTTACCCTCCGACATTTCTCCGATGGAAATAGGGACATCCTAACTAAAAGCTGGTCATTCCAGTGTCAAATCAAAAACCGGGATGGCTTCTGTGCATCTGGGACTGTCCCTGGAAAATAGGGACACTTGGAGGGTCTGTGGGAGGAGGGGGGAAAACTTCCACTGCACAAGCGTAAATCCTTGCACTAACAGAACGAAAGCACTGGACACTGGTTTGTAAGCACAGAGCAAACAGGAAAAGGAGGCAGAAAAAGAGATACTTTTGTGCTTGCCCCTTGCTGCCAGGCATGTCAGAAATCAGTTGAGTTTGGAAATGCAAAATGTAAATCTCTACTGGAAATGAGCGCCTTCCTCAGGGTCTGGCTGCAAGGTGGAGATATTAAGTAAGAACAACCCAGCAACAGCTGCTGATTGTCATCACAGTGGTTAAAAATAAGTGTATATTTAGATTCCCAGTCCTTATTTAGGAAAGGAGGGAAAAGAACGATAATCATAAAACAACATCTTCCCCAACCCCCAACAGTTAGAGAGCTTAGTACTCAACGTCCATAAAAAAAGAGATGTTTTCCATTTGATTTAGAAAAACACAAAAGACCGAAGATCCCTACATCCTACAAACATGGGCAACTTTAATCATTTATATCACAATGGCTTCCTCGTGGAAGGTCAACATTTTGAAAAAAATAGAGATGTGTGAAATCATTAAGCATGCCAATACTTGCAACTGGCCAAAAGGGTTAACTTATATAAAACATGTGCTGAGGTCAGCTCTCATTTGGAAAGCCAGCTTCTTATCATTTATTCTGAATGTGATTGTTTGTGTCCAGAACTACATAATTTTGCAACAACAACAACAATATTATTATTAATAATATATTATTTATACCCCACTCATCTGGCTGGGTTTTCCCAGCCACTCTGGGCAGCTCCCAACAGAATCTTAAAAATACGATAAAACATCAAACATTAAAAACTTCCCTAAACAGGGCTGCCTTCAGATGTCTTCCAAAAGTCAGATAGTTGTTTATCCCCTTGACATCTGATGGGAGGGCGTTCCACAGGGCAGGCGCCACCACCGAGAAGGCCCTCTGCCTGGTGTATGCCAACTGCTTAAAACCCAATATGGAACCACATCCCTGGCATGGAAAGCCACTGTCTGGGGGAATACACAGAAACCCATGGCTGAAGATAAGAATGCAAGTAAATTACCATAGGAAAATAGGAAGCTGCTTTATCATTATGCTGAGATAGACTGTTGGTTCATCTAGTTCAGTACTGGCTACACTGATGGGCAGAGAGTTTTTGCTAGTCCTACCTGGAGATGCCAAGGATGGAGAATGGGATGCTCAACATACAAAACAGATGCTTCAACACTGAGCCCTACTGATTCAGACCAAATCCAACATGCTGCTTATAGATTTCTAAAATATCAAGTGTTTCAGAAATGCTTTTAAATAAATAAGTAAACAAGCAAATAAACCCACCAGAAGGACATGAAAGGGACAGTCCTCTCTTGCTTTTTTTCCATGGCTAGTAGCCACTGATAGTCTTAGTAAAGGTAAAGGGACCCCTGACCATTAAGTCCAGTCGCGGACAACTATGGAGTTGTGGCACTCATCTCGCTTTACTGGCCAAGGGAGCTGGCATTTCTCCACAGACAGCTTCCGGGTCATGTGGCCAGCATGACTAAGCCACTTCTGGTGAACCAGAGCAGCACCTGGAAATGCTGTTTACCTTCCCACCGGAGCGGTACCTATTTATCTACTTGCACTTGATGTGCTTTTGAACTGCTAGGTTGGCAGGAGCTGGGACCAAACAACGGGAGCTCATCCCGTTGCGGGGATTCGAACCGCCAACCTTCTGATCGGCAAGCCATAGCTTGTCCCATACTGATAATCCCTCCATAAACTTGTCTAATCCCAACCAACTTTGAAGATGCCCAACTTGGTGCCCATTGCCTCTTCTTGTGGTAGTGTATTCCACAATTCAGCAATGCATTGTGTGAAAATGCATTGTGCATCACAAATTGATGTCAGGGGCTGGAATGAGGAGGAAGGGTGGGAGCCCCTCCCTTCCCCTGAACCTTCTTAAAGGCACAAGGACAGTATTGATTTAGAACAGTGGTTTGCAGAGGGGCATCGTCCGGAGGGGAAAAGCTTAGAGATACTGGGTGAGGAACAGCTAGAACAGGAAAGACTAGGAGAGAGACAGCTGGCAGATTCACTGTCCTAGGACAGCATTCCTGATCCTCCCCCTTTGCCTAGAACTAGACGAACTCTAAGGGTGATAGAACAGAAAGCAAAATGGCAACAAACTCAGATTACCCGATGTAGAAGTGACGTAGATTAATGGGGATGGAGGGGGTGAGCCTTTACTGGGAACAACGCCATATTTTTAGGGAGATATGCATTCCTTTGTCTCTCGCTGTGGTTATTAAAGACACTAACTGGTAAGCCGCTATTTCCTTTTATCTCCTTATTTACTGCCACCCGGGGAGGGAAATAATAAAATAATAATAATAATAATAATAATAATAATAATAATAATAATAATAATAATAATTTATTATAATTTATTTTATTTATACCCCGCCCATCTGGCTGAGTTTTCCCAGCCACTCTGGGTGGCTCCCAATCAAGTATTAAAAACAATACAGTGTTAGATATTAAAAACTTCCCTGATGTCTTTTAAAGATAGGATAGCTACTTATTTATTTCACATCTGAAGGGAGGGTGTTCCACAGGGTGGGTGCCACTACTGAGAAGGCCCTCTGTCTGGTTCCTTGTAACCTTACTTCTTGCAATGAGGGAACTGCCAGAATGCTCTCGGCGCTGGATCTCAGTGTCCGGGCTGAACGATGGGGGTGGAGACGCTCCTTCAGGTATACTGGGCCGAGGCCGTTTAGGGCTTTAAAGGTCAGCACCAACACTTTGAATTGTGCTCGGAAACGTACTGGGAGCCAATGCAGATCTCTCAGAACCGGTGTTATGTGGTCCCGACGGCCACTCCCAGTCACCAGTCTAGCTGCCGCATTCTGGATTAATTGCAGTTTCCGGGTCACCTTCAAAGGTAGCTCCACGTAGAGCGTGTTGCAGTAGTCCAAGCGGGAGATAACTAGAGCATGCACCACTCTGGAGAGACAGTCCGCGGGCAGGTAGGGTCTTAGCCTGTGTACCATACAATTCAGGGATACGATTCTCCAAAGCCTGACAGTTGTTGGGAACCATGAGTGGAGAGAGTTGCACTCAGGTTGTCCTTCAGGGCTTCCCATGGGCACCTGGTTGGCCACTGTGAGAACTAGATGGGCTTTTGGCCTGATCCTGCTAAGGCTCTTCATATATGCATGGTTTCTCTGACTGTGTGAAAGCAAGAAGCAGAAATACTTTCCTGGAACACTTCAAAAGGTTCTGGGCCCACGACTTCCAATTGTTATTGCGCCACTGATGCTGTTTCAAGCTGACTAATGGATGGAGTCCATTCAGTTGAACGAGGCCTTTGTGACCAAAGCTTTTACACACCGTGTTGTATTCTGAATTAGGTTTGCTGGCCTCAGGTCTCACAGAATGCAAGATCCCCGACTTTCCCACAGAACTTTTAAGACCGATTCAAGCACTGACAATATCCTTTTATCTCGAGAAAGTTGCCAGAATTGATATGAGGAAAGTGTGGCTGGGCTGCAAATCGTCACAGTAAAGTGGATAAAATGAGGATTCAACAACCTCTTGCACGTTTGAAGCACGCAGGTGAGTCAAATAAATAATCTTTATTCTGCCTGCCTGCCCTCCGGGGAGCCATTTGTCTTTCTAAAAGGACTTTTAGTATCTCTTATTCAGTAATTGGCAGCATTGAGCTTTATGCCTTAGAATGGAGCAGCTCATTCATACAGATAGCCAGGCATCCTCTGCCAAACAGCAGGATGCCTTCAGGAACTGAAGACACCTTTCTCATATTTGGGGGCTGGAGGTTTGTCATAGGAAGACTGACTTAAAACAGAGCAGCCTGGGCAGCATCACTGCAGGTGGTAAGCAGTTTCCCCTGTGGCTGCAAGAGATTCATCTTCTTCTTCTTCAACCATTATCACCATCAGTGAAACAGTACCACCAATATGCATTGCATAGATTCTTGCCCAAACGAACAATTTGCAATCCTACTCTGAGTAGACCTACTGAAATGAATGAAGCAGGGCTAGCATTCTATACAACTCTAAAACGGATTAATTTAATGTATTTATAGCTTTCCTTCCTCCATGGGTGGGACTCTAGATGGCTCACAACCTATTAAAAACGTCCTTAAGAAACACAAAGCAATGAAAGCAAGGTAGCATGTTTGTTAATATCTTGCCAGGCCCTGACATTTGGTCAAGATGCACCAACTGGTGCTTCTGAATGGATGGATCGTTTGAGGCAGTCAGAGTTATAGTTAGGACTAAAGCTGCTGTTCCACATGGGGGGTCCTGGCATATACCTCAATTGCCACTAGGTTGGCAGATCCAACTGTCCTTCATTGTCAATGTCAGAACTAAGGCTGCTATTCAGAGCAGGTGCCCAGACAATTTCATTCCTCCACTCCATTTACAGTACAATCCTATTTGAGTGTCTACCCAAAAGGAGGTCCCATTAGGTTCAATGGTACTTACTGTCAGGAGGTCGTCCTACACTCGAGTAGGACCCTGGTAGAGACACATGCCTGACTGGCATGTTCTCTCCCTCATGGTCATTCGTTCGGGAGCTTCAAAAGCTTTTTTTCTGCCTGAACATCACAGCGACCGATGCCAACAGACATCGGCACACTTAGGGATCCGCAGAGTTTGCACAGCTTGCGTAACAGACCTCAGCAACTCAGCATTTTGGCTAATCTACTTCATTTACATATAAACACATACGGAGCACTGCAACATGGCTCCCTCTCTCTCTAGCATCAGACAGCAAAGAGAAAAAGAACAAAGGACAATAGCCCCACTTCACAGAACACAGTAACACAAACATCCTGTCTCCGTCACTTCCCACTCAGTGGAGTCTAAACGTATACCGTCAAGTGAAAGACAACAATCCCATGACTGCAGTCATGGAGCAGGAATTCTAACACTTACATCCAAGTAACCATAATAATAATAATTGTAATAATTTTATTATTTGTACCCTGTGCATCTGACTGGGTTACACCAGCCACTCTAGGTGGTTTCCAACACATATAAAAACAGGTCTGCCTTCAGATATGTAGGTTTGCATCCCTAGTTTATATACCTGTCTTCTCCAACGTGGCACCCTCCAGATGTTCTGGCCTACTGCATTTATCAGCCTGAGCAAGCATGGCCAGTGACAAGGGATGATGGGAGTTGTAGTCCAAAACATCTGGAAGGAACCAAGTTTATCTATTTATTGCATTTTTACCCCACCTTTTTCCCCTCTAAGGAGCTCTAAGGGGTTTGCTGTAATCCTCACAACAAACCCGTGAGGTAGGCTAGGTTAACAATAATAATAATAAAAAATAATTTTTTATTTATATCCCTCCCTCCCCAGCCGAAGCCGGGCTCAGGGCGGCTAACAACAATAAAATAATCCAACATTCTAAAATCATTTCATTATAAAATTAATTCAACTCAAATTGATGGCAACCATTGGGCTAGAGTTCTGTGAAGATTGCCAAAGGGGGGAGTCAGGCTGTGCCCTGGCCAAAGGCCTGGTGGAACAGCTTTGTCTTGCAGGCCCTGCGGAAAGATGTCAAATCCCGCAGGGCCCTAGTCTCTTGTGGCAGAGTGTTCCACCAGATTGGAGCCACAGCCAAAAAAGCCTTGGCTCTGGTTGAGGCCAGCCTAACCTCTCTGTGGCCTGGGACCTCCAAGATGTTTTTGTTTGAAGATTGTAAGTTCCTCTGTGGGACATACCAGGAGAGGTGGTCCCGTAGGTACGAGGGTCCTAGGCCATATTACCCAGGGAACTTCATGGCTGGGTGGAGAATTGGACCCTGATCTTCCAGTCCCTAGTCTGACACTCTAGCCACTACACCACACTTAGAGGGAGGCTGCTATAGGTTGGTCAAAGTGATGGGAGCAGCTTATGCAGCCCACAGAAAACAGATCTCATACATTGCGAAGGACGGCAGTTCCATTTAAGCAAAGTTCAGTGGCTTATACCCAACAGATCTAACAAGGAATTCTTGCATCTCTTGGAAGAACATGACAAGGGTTCTGGAAGCGCAACACAACTATGCACTCCTGAAGCTGGCTTGTTTTCTCAACGGAGAAGCATTTCTTCCCCCTTCTGACAGATACACCATCTGCTTAATGAATTATAAACCATTCCCACCATGCAGCTGCACAAGATTTCCAACACAAAATTCTTTAGAAATGTAGCTGAATGTACTCTAGAGCTTCTTAGCGTAAGCCACTGGTTCCTAATCCAGTAGTGGAATAATAGGATTTCACCCAAACAGCTGGATTAATTTCATGACACTCCTTAAATCATTTGTTCCCCTCTCTGGAAAAGATTTCAGCATTCACACAGCCCATTTCCTAAAAGGAAACCACCCCACGAAAAGATCCCACAGTACTCCCAGTCCTTTCTGTTAATTTTTCCAAGAAATGTCTCTTTTAACACTTCAGTTAACTCCCTGGTCTTCTGACATATACACAGAATCTGAGAAAGCTGAGCTGGAAAGTTAACCCCGCAATCTCATATCCACTGTCTAGGAAGTAGATGCTGCTGAACACAGTAGGGCTTAGGGAACATTGAGTTCAGTGGCCTGCTCAGTGCAGGAACCTTACAACTAAACATCCCTGACAGATGAGGGAATGGGGGAATATGTCAATTTCAGTTTGTCTCTGTTTCTCTCCCCCAAAACTCCTAATCTTAAATTCAGTTCTCTGCATTTCCATATCAGGTTGCAATTAAAAGAGAGACGTCCCTGTGGCAATTCACCAGCACTTTAGTGTGAATTTCACCTAAAGCACACATTTTGCAAACCACGTCTCTCTAATATAATGCATTTCTATATCTTAATTTTCACCAACATATGCATATGTATGTACCATTTCCCCCACCCTACACATTACTTCACATTGCAAAATTCAGACAAATGTGAATTTCAAAGATGACTGGGGGGGGGGGGAATGAAAAAATTGTCCAGTAGCACATTGGAGACCAACTATGTAGTTCTGGGTATAAGCTTTCGGTATGGTTACCTTCAAATGTGAACTGGGTTGAATTTCTCCTCCATCCCTCCTAAGAGATGGCTATCCATGTCCTGCTTGCCACCAGGTAAAAATGGATTGTACTCTAGATTTTCATTATGGCTTTTCTAGTTTTAGTTGTATAAGCACATAGCATTTAAGATTACTTAATGCAGGTTCAGAGCTCGGTAGAACTGGGGCGAGGAGAGAGGAATGGTGGAACAACGCTGATGTACACATTGAAATGCAGAAGATCATGTTTGGAAGAGGGGGCAGGAACTATTGAGAACACCAGACTAAACCACACAAATTGTAAAGTTGAAGCAGATGAAAAACAGCAACATAAAACTGTAGCCCTGATGCAAAGAATCGGTCGAGTGTCCTACTTACTGGAATTCTAAAGCAACAAGGACCAAGCATGTAATCAACATCTGAAGGAAAGGCATGGGGATTAGAAACAAATGCAAATATTGCTAGGGAATCTATTTATTATTCAGCTCATTTTACAGCCCACTCTATTCCTCAGGCTGAGGAAGCTCAGACTGGGGGAATTATATAAAGTCCACTCAAATGTAAAGACAAACAGGCTCCTGAAATAACCTCAGCTACTGAAATGTTTAAGAAGCTGAAACCATACATCACGGCAGAGTGTTTTCTTTGCATGCAGAAGATCTGGGAAATGGCCCCACTGGAAAAAGAGTGACTGCCTGTCTTGTGTAGACTAGGGGTGGCCAGAACAGCCAATGGTCAGAAATGATGAGAGTAGCATTTCATCAACACCTGGAGGGTCTGCATCCCTGATTACTATTCATTTATTAGACACAGCCCAATGAGACAACAAGAACCCACCGACAACATAGGAATTGATATGACTAACTTGACCTAATAACACACACATGCCCATGCAAACAAAACTCACTGCAGCCAATTGAAGCCAACCAGTCATGCCCTGGGACCCCCAACCTCTCTCACCCCCAATGAAATTTGCCTTTTTCATGGCTGCTGCACATGGAGGGGATGTTTTCACTGGGTTGCCCACAACAACCCCCTAGACACTGCATGCCAGTGCCAGCCACTGCGAGCTTAGATCACCTAATCTGAGGAAGGGGAGTGGGAAAACAAAGAATTCAACCCCCCGCCATGTCTCTCCATGTAACATGTGAAATTTCTCAACATATTTAGGAAAGTAATATAGGAAGTTGCTTTATACTGAGTCTGACCATTGGTTTATCTGGCGCAGAGCTGTCCACACTGACTCTTGGTGACTCTCCAAGATTTCAGACTTGGTCTTTCCCAGCCCTACCTGGAGATGCTAAGGATCGAATCTGGGTCCTCTTGAATGCCAAGCAGATAGAATCATAGCACTGTAGCATTGAAGAGACCCAAGGGTCATCTAGTCCAATTCACTGCTATACAGGGATCTCAGCTAAAGTATCCATAGCAGATGGCCTTGCAATCTCTGCTTATAAACCTCCAAGGAAGGTGAGTTCATCACCTTCTGAGGTGGTTCTATCAACGAGCCATGGTGCTTCGCTAAGTCAAGTAAACATTGTCCATTGAGGTCTGCTGTAGAAAATCTAAGGGCTTCCTGTAGACCATCTACACCCCCCTGGAAAAGTTTTCTGCATAATCCATATGGAATCCAACCTGAGCTGACTCTGAGAGATTTAATAAATCATGATGTAGGATTTACCTAGTTTCCTTCTCAGTCTGGGGCATATTTATTTGGGCGTGGGAGGACTGAATAAAACCTTTTGATTTACTGCAGTGCACTGTGGTTTGCTAGACAAGAGTAGCTTGGTTCCTTGGAGAGAAACCATGACAGTTAAAACTAAAACTAAAATGACTTTCTTTTTTTCCTTTTTAACTCCCACAAGTGCTTGGTTATAGCAGTTTTGTGGCTGTTTAGATTCATGACACCTGCAGTGTGTGGTCAGGAAGGAAAGATAAATATGAGTAGTTGATATTAGTTATCATGGTGGCAGGTTTTGGAACATCTTGCCAAGTGTTATTCTAGCCCACTGATAGGGTCCATGAAGCCCATAAAACGAATGTGGGGCAGGGGGTTCAGGGGATGGGAGATGATTGCATAGCAGTCAAAACATAAACACAGACAGGATCATTTGTTGTCTTTTTAAAAATTGTATTCACTATTAATTTTCCCAGTAGTGATGTATGGAAGTGGGAGCTGGACCATAAAGAAGGCTGATCGCTGAAGAATGGATGCTTTTGAATTCTGGTGCTGGAGGAGACTCTTGAGAGTCCCATGGACTGCAAGAAGATCAAACCGATCCATTCTGAAGGAAATCAGCCCTGAGTGCTCACTGGAAGGACAGAGCCTGAAGCTGAGGCTCCAATACTTTGGCCACCTCATGAGAAGAGAAGACTCCCTGGAAAAGACCCTGATGTTGGGAAAGATGGAGGGCAGAAGGAGAAGGGGACGGCAGAGGACGAGATGGTTGGACAGTGTTCTCAAAGCCACTAAGATGAGTTTGACCAAACTGAGGGAGGCAGTGGAAGACAGGAGTGCCTGGCGTGCTCTGGTCCATGGGGTCATGAAGAGTTGGATATGACTAAACAACAACAACATTAATTAATTAAGAGAAATGTGAAGCGATCAATCCTTTTAGTTTTTGCCGATTACATTTTGTATAAAAACACTGTTTCCAAAGCCAAAAGGCATAATTTCTTGGTTTGCACTTGGCATATGTTCTTTCTGGTGCCACTGAAGAGCAGTGACAGCAGTATGGACTTAAATGAAATGCCGGGCAATGCCAAGGGAAATGGTGGTGTGGCTCCCAGATCCTGCTGCCCAGGGGCTCGGGCAGCTCCCTGTTTCTGAAACTACAGAGACAATAGATTGGATCCAAAGATTCCCTTTCTTTTGACAACCTCCTTCCCCAAACCCAAAGGAAACTTTCTAGCGTTGAATCAGACCATCGGTCCATCTTGATCAGTATTGTCTACACGGACTGGCAGCAGCTCTCCAGAGTTTCAGATAGGAGTCCCAGCCCTATTGGGAGATGCTGGGGATCGAACCTCAGACCTTCTGCATACAAAGCAGGTGTTCTACCATTGAGCTGCTTAATGCTAATTTTCTTCCAACAGCCATCTTCTTGCAAGAAAAGGAGTCTTTCTGTGATAGGAAGACTTCTTTCCTTCAAGAAAGGGAACCTTTGGAATCTTACCCGGTTTGCATTTTCAGCCAGCCCCTGTAGCTATGTTCTGGATCTTAGCAAGTGAAAGCTAATGTGCAGAAAGGAGTCAGTTTTGCTTTTCGCAGCAGGAAGAGGAAGACATGAGACGAATCTTTGATCAGTTGGCAACCCTAATTGCTGCAGCATCGCCAAGGAAGCATACTGATGCACTGCACATGGAACCCAAGACAGCCTTTTATGGATACCCCAAGCTCATAACGAGGACTTATTTGCGAGAATAAATGCCTCAATAAACACAAATTGTTCAATTGAGGCAGATCTGCGTTATGTCCAGGCTTGTACTGTTTGGAGGAAATGGGCTTTCAGGTAATTAACACTGTATGTTTCTTGTTTTGATTCTAGGAAGAAGAGACGAGAGAGATTTGAGGGAGAGGGCGGGAAACAACCCCAAACAACAAGCAATGAATGATGGTCTTGGTAATCCACTAGGAGTAAAAGGCTATGTTATGAGAACTGGGGAAATGGTAAAGGTAAAGGTAAAGGGACCCCTGACCATTAGGTCCAGTCGCGAACGACTCTGGGGTTGTGGTGCTCATCTCACTTTATTGGCTGACGGAGCCGGCATACAGCTTCCGGGTCATGTGGCCAGCATGACTAAGCCGCTTCTGGCGATCCAGATCAGCACACGGAAAGGCCGTTTACCTTCCCACTGGAGCATACCTACTTGCACTTTGACATGCTTTCGAACTGCTAGGTTGGCAGGAGCAGGGACCAAGCAACGGGAGCTCACCCCGGCGTGGGAATTCGAACCACCGACCTTCTGATCGGCAAGTCCTAGGCTCTGTGGTTTAACCCACAGCGCCACCCACTTCCCTTGGGGAAATGGTAACGCTGATCAAATGAAAATACCCGGCAATCATCCAGTTAAAGTAAAAATCCGTTTCTTGGCTGGAAGCGGAGTCAGCCAATGAGAGGAGGCATAACAAGAGAAAGGACTGTAGCTCAGTGCATGTAAAAGGTCCCAGGTATGACTCTTGCCAGAAACCCTGAAAAGTCACTGCTGGTCTGGGTCAACAATATTGGGTGGACTAATAGACAGCTTTCTATGTTTCTATTTTCCTCTGTTGAGAAACAGAATTTAAGAGGAGCTGGGCTATTCTGGAAAATCCTTAGATGAAGACAGTAGGGCCCTCCCCACAGAACCTGGAGGGGGACAGAGTGATCACCCCTCCCCAGATATTCCCAATTGCTATTCCTCTTCTTTTTCATATCTGTATATATTTTTAATTAAATTTTCTGTTTTACAATTTAAAACACTCACTTTTACATCCTTAAAACACCAATGACTTCACTTCTTCTTTTTCCATGGTTCATTTTACATATCACAAATCCCTGCATATTTTACAAAAACTGTACCATTCAGTATTCCATCATTACATCCACGAAAACTTATTTAAACTGTTGAATTTATCTGAACGCTGCCAAAGTTTTCAGCTGTAAACAACTATTTCCCATATATTCAATAAATATTTCCCAATATTCTCTAAATCTATGTTCTTCTTGTTTTCTTATTCTATACGTTAAATCTGCAAGCTCAACATATTCTATCAAGTTATGTTTCCATTCTTCTTTAGGTGGGGCCTCACTTGTTTTCCATTTTTAGGCTAACAAAACACGGGCCGCAGTAATAGCATACATAAATAACCTTTTTTGACACCTGGGAATTTCAATCTGAATTATCCCCAACAGAAAGGACTCTGTTTTTTTTGGGGGGGGGGAGGGAGTTTTTTCAATTCATTATGAATCATTTCCCAATACTCTTTTAGCCTTTTACAAATCCATCACGCTATTCCTCTTCTTCACCCCATTCTTTGATGAAATAGAGAATAGGGGCTGCATCCCCCCCCCCCAGTATTGATATGACATGTCTGAGTGACCAGGACTTAAATTCTCACTCAGCCATGAAGCCTTCTGGGTGATGTCTAACCAGAACCTACCACACAGGTATCTGACTCCTAGTAAGTTAGCAAAAATGTAGAAGAAAAGTACAAATACCTGCTGGAAATGTAAAGAAAAAGAAACTTTTACCACATGTGGTGGTCGTGTAAAGTAATAAATGTTTAAAATAATATTTATTTTAAAAACCCCAGAAGCCTTCTTATTTGGAATTGTAGGTACCAATATCCCAAAGGAGCAGAAAAGACTTTTTATGTATGCGACAACAGCGGCACGGATGCTACTAGCCCAGAGATGGAAAGAAGATAAAGTCCCAACCAGAGAGGAATGGCAAAACAAGCTGATGGACTACGCTGAAATGGCAAAACTGACCGGAAAGCTCAGGAACCAAGAAGACCAAAACTTTAAAAAAGAATGGGGAAAATTTACAATCTATTTAGGAGACCACTGCAAGCAGATGGAAACATTATTAGGATTTTAATAACACTTGTAATGTAACAAGTACTATGGACAATAGGGACAGATTTAAAATATGGATTATGAAATTATACGCAGTTGAAAACGTTGACAATGAGACAGCCAAGGAGGGGATGGAGGGAAGTCTAGAGATTCAGAGAAATTTCTAAATATTATTATTATTATTATTATTATTATTATTATTATTATTATTATTATTATTAAATGTTGATATTTATTTGCTATTGTTATAACTCTGCACTTGTAAAATCAAATAAAAATTATTATAAAAAAAAGAAGAACCTACCGCACAGGGATGTTGTGAGGGTGACGTGGGGAGGATGAAACAAACCACGCACCCCCCACCATGAGAACATGATACTGGACTAGGTGGGCCACTGGTCTGATCCAGCAGCCTCTTTTCGGGACTTAAAAAAAAAAAAATTAACATTTTCAACATAACAAATTATCAAAACAAATCATCTTCATTATTTCCCCCCTCCCCCCTTTCCTAAGAACCCTCTTTCCCTCCCCACAAGACTCCCCTCAGCTCCTCTCTCTGATTTCTCAACTCATGTTATTCTCTGCATACTGTAAAATTGTATATATCCTTTTATTATCTGTCTACTATATTAACCCTCAATAAATTTGGGTATGTTTATTCAAAACCTGCCAAGGAGTCCAATTCATTTTGTTGTCTTTTTAAATAATTTATAAAAAGTTCCCATTCTTCTTTAAAGTCACAGTTGTCCTTATCTCGCAATTTGTATGTCAGTTCTGCCGGTTCCGCATAGTTCATCAATTTCTCTTGCCACTGTTCTTTTGAAAGACCTACATTGGCTCCCAGTACGTTTCCGAGCACAATTCAAAGTGTTGGTGTTGACCTTTAAAGCCCTAAACGGCCTCGGCCCAGTATACCTGAAGGAGCGTCTCCACCCCCATCGTTCTGCCCGGACGCTGAGGTCCAGTGCCGAGGGCCTTCTGGCGGTTCCCTCATTGCGAGAAGCAAAGCTACAGGGAACCAGGCAGAGGGCCTTTTCGGTAGTGGCGCCCGCCCTGTGGAACGCCCTCCCAGCAGATGTCAAAACGATAAACAACTACTTGACATTCAGAAAACATCTTAAGGCAGCCCTGTTCAGGGAAGTTTTTAATGTATGATATTTTAGTGTTTCCTGGTTTCTATGGAAGCCGCCCAGAGTGGCTGGGGGGGCCCAGCCAGATGGGTGGGGTATAAATAATAAATTATTATTATTATTATTATTATTTGTCAGGGTTTCCTCATTCTTCCATCCTTGTGCTATCAAGGCTCTTGCCACTGTTGTAGCATAAATAAACAAGTTCTTTAATTTCCTTGGCAGGTCTTGCCCTACAATCCCTCACAAAAATGTTTCTGTTTTTTTTTTTTTTTTACAAATGTCATTTTAAACATTTTCTTCAATTCATTATATATCATTTCCCAGAATTTTTTAATTTCTCTACATTCCCACCACATATGGTAAAAGGTTCCTTCCTTTTCTTTACATTTCCAACATATATTTGACCTGGTTTTATACATTCTTGCTATCTGTACTGGTGTAATATACCATCTGTACATCATTTTCATGTAGTTTTCTTTCAAAAGAGAACAGTCTGTGAATTTTAAATCTGTTTTCCACAGTTTTCCCCAATCTTCAAATTGTATATTATGTCCTATATCTTGTGCCCATTGGATCATGACTGATTTCACCTCCTCACTCTTTTCTGGACTTCTAACCATATTTAGTACAGCAGAATATCAACATCTGGGGTGGAATTCTGAAGAGATGGATGCTCTTAGTATCTCTGCTAAATACCACAGTCATATGAAGTTCCTGTTGGTCAGTCTGTCCTCCATGGTCAATCATATGAAACGTCTATAGTTCAGTTATCCACATGATTGCATGGCAGGCAGCTGAGGGTGGAAGATCTAACAAAGTTTGGCACTGGCTTGCCAGCTCCCCCGTTCTTTTCCCTACTTCTGAGAAATCTTCTGTCACATCGTGACCTTGGAGAGCTCAGGGATCAAAAACTCAGAAGCCTCTCAGACCATGTTATTCAAAATCTATTATGTCTCCCAATAGCTGGAAGCAACAGTCCGACAGCAAACAAACAACTCATCAGCCAGCAATTCAACATCAGCTCCTATCTAATTATCTTGCTGCGGACTTACATGAACCCCATTGCTACCATTTCACAGAACCATAGAGTCTTAGACCTGGACCCTTCTGGCTCTCCTAGGGGAAGTGACTGTTCAGAAGCTCCCTGCAAAATTACTTTAAAATGATAGCTTTGATGGTCATTAGCCATTAGCCACATAGCGCCCTTTTTGCTTCTTGGAAAAGCCCCAATGTTGATAAGCAATATGGTTCTTGATTCAAACAATGCAGATATAATAGTGCAAATTTAGAAGGTGAGTCACAATGGTTTTTAGTGAACACTGCAGAAAAGCATGCAAACTCCATTACATTTGGACCATATATACTCCAAAACTCAGTTTGGTTCAGATTTCAGTGTGAACCTAACTAATATGAACTTTCCAAAACTATATGTGAACCGAATCACAGCTACCTTTCGAAATTCACACTTGATGGAATGGTTCTCCAGATGTAGAATGTCTACAAAATATTTATATTAGGGGAAAGCAGGTCAATACTGATGAAAATTTATGGATGCGCTGCATTAGGGAAAATTACATAGAAAAATGAGTGCATGAGAAAAGTGCACTAAATCAATTCATCAAATCAGGGTCTTCTAGTTCAATGCTCTGCAATGCAGGAATCGTTTGCCCAATATGGCGCTCAAACTCACAGCCCGGCAGGAGATGGTTGCCCAGACCTCTGCTGTATTGGGTGCATATTTAAAAGTGGGCCATCTGAAAACCCAGCTGTGTATTAGTGCATTCTTATTAGGAATTGTTATTAGGACTCTTGAGAGTCCCATGGACTGCAAGAAGATCAAACCTCTCCATTCTGAAGGAAATCAGCCCTGAGTGCTCACTGGAAGGACAGATCCTGAAGCTGAGGCTCCAGTACTTTGGCCACCTCATGAGAAGAGAAGACTCCCTGGAGAAGACCCTGATGTTGGGAAAGATGGAGGGCACAAGGAGAAGGGGGCGACAGAGGACGAGATGGTTGGATAGTGTTTTCGAGGTTACCAGCATGAGTTTGACCAAACTGCGGGAGGCAGTGGAGGACAGAGGTGCCTGGCGTTCTCTGGTCCATGGGGTCACGAAGAGTCGAACACGACTAAACGACAACAACATTAGGAATTGTAGGTACCGATATCCCAAAGGACCAGAAAAGACTTTTTATGTATGCCTCCAGACCAAAGGAAGGAGCACAATACCACAGTATTGAGTACTCTGCACAGTACTGTACAAGGGTAATACTCATGAAACTGAGCCCAGTTTTGTCTCTGGTCCCAACCACCACCAGCATGCAGCCCTTGGAAGGTTGCTCACATAGGATTGTGGCCCTTTCTCCTTGGGTAACCCCAGACGTTGGACATGGGAGCAATCAGCCTCTCCCACTGATGCATTCCAGCAACTGGTATTCAGAGGCATTTTTGCCTCATACAGGCATCATGACTAAGAGGTGCTGGTTTTTATTCAGAAGAAAGAGACGCACTCCTTTTACTCAGAATGTAACTCCATGGGACTTACTTCAAGTTTAATTGTGCACAAAGGTGTTGCTCTCTCCCTTAACGGCTAAGGGAGCTGGGCATGTTTAGCCTGGAGAAGAGGAGGTTAAGGGGTGATATGATAGCCATGTTCAAATATATAAAAGGATGTCACACAGAGGAGGGAGAAAGGTTGTTTTCTGCTGCTCCAGAGAAGCGGACACGGAGCAATGGATCCAAACTACAAGAAAGAAGATTCCACCTAAACATTAGGAAGAACTTCCTGACAGTAAGAGCTGTTTGACAGTGGAATTTGCTGCCAAGGAGTGTGGTAGAGTCTCCTTCTTTGGAGGTCTTTAAGCAGAGGCTTGACAACCATATGTCAGGAGTGCTCTGATGGTGTTTCCTGCTTGGCAGGGGGTTGGACTCGATGGCCCTTGTGGTCTCTTCCAACTCTATGATTCTATGATTCTAAGATGTTGTTGGACTCCAAATCCCATCAGCCTCAGTAAGCATGGTCAATGGGTGTTGATAGAGGATACAGTGGTACCTCGGGTTACATACGCTTCAGGTTACATATGCTTCAGGTTACAGACTCCACTAACCCAGAAATATTACCTCGGGTTAAGAATTTTGCTTTAGGATGAGAACAGAAATCGCATGCCGGCGGTGCAGTGGCAGCGGAAGGCCCCATTAGCTAAAGTGGTGCTTCAGGTTGAGAACAGTTTCAGTTAAGAACAGACCTCCAGAACGAATTAAGTTCATAACCCGAGGTACCACTGTATAGTTCAGAAACATCTGGCAAGCCAAAGGTTCCCCAGTAGTGGTGTATATATATGCACTCTTGCCCATTATCTATTTATTTTGAAGATTTGTACCCTGCAGGGGTATGTTTTCAGTTTGGAATGGATTAAAAACACAGCTTTTCAATGCTTTTCTATGTATTTATCTGTAAAATACGCATTTTCCATGCCCCCCCTTATATAATATACATATTTATGTGCACCTTTTACATACCACCCTGCTGCAAAATTTGGAGAAGTGCGTAATCCAGGCATTGGGCAAACTTGGCCCGCCAGATGTTTTGGGACTACAACTCCCATCATCCCTGACCACTGGTCCTGTCAGCTAGGGATGATGGGAGTTGCCTATGCCTGGCGTAATCCAACCGTAAGCACATCTGGGAGCGTTGGGAAAGGCTGGGTTGCTGGAAATAAGTGTGCTGAACAAGTTGATCTCCCATCTATAGTGACACGGCCTGCCCTGTACACGCTAAGCTTAATTTGCTACTCTCAGGTGTGCTGCCCCAGTAAGTAAGATTCAGCAGCCAGCTCAGTTGGCTTCTCTGTACATGGAATTGTGTTGAGGATGGTTGTGGTTCTAGGAGCCATTCCAGTCCTGCATTCACGCACCGTGGGAAAGCCACCTCTAATTTGTGAAGGATAGAGGTGCAGAGATGCTAACAGCCTGTGAAAAACGACAGAAAGAAGCCTTAAGTAGAGCCAAGGCAGAACAATGGAACCTCCAGGGAGTGGCTGAATTAGCCGCCTGGATATTGTGCCTTCATTATGAGCTTGGTTGCGACCCCGCCTCCCACAATAATGTCTATCACCTTGCTGAGTTTTTTTTAAAGCCTCCCTGCCACCCTTTTGCAGCTGTTGGCACTGATGGAAACTTCAGAAAAGCTGTTTGGAAAACTACACCCCGCTAACAAATGGAACATAAAAGAACGAGATGTGCTGTTTTGATGAAACATTTCCCACCGCTGACAACTTAGCCCCTTTGTTCTCTCTTGCCGGTGCTGCCGACTGTGTCCTAAGTGCATATTTAAAAGCAGGCCATCTGAAAACCCAGCTGTGCATTAGGCTCTTTAAATCTTTCAGGAACTTTGTGGCCGCAGCTACTGCCTTTTCACATTCTCCTCCTTTGGGTTGATTACTTTTATCCTTGCTGACGCTTCCCATCTGCAGGAGCCAGCAACTCACAAAGAAAACAGCCCCACCAGGGTACCAGAAAGTGGACAGCGACTCCACTAAAAGGCTATTACCTAATTTGAATGTCCTCCTAGCTTGGAACACGTCACTTGTGTGCTTCATCCGTCCCTTCTTCCACCACCACCCCCTGTCGCTGTTTCAGTATTTTAGAAGACAGGAGAACAAAAGAAACAGTGCCCATTATTTCTAAAAGCAAGGCTATTTTTTTTAAAAAAAACCCGAAATGTCTAAGCCCCAGAGTTCAAGCTGGTAGAAGCCAGATCAACTGCTTAAGGTTGCAGTTCAACATGCACTGACCTGGAAGAAAGTTCCATTGAATGCAGTGGGACTTACTTCTAGGTAAACATGTGCAAGATTTCTCTGTGGGATTCCAAACCACAGGCATAGCCAATGTGGTGCCCTCCAGAAATTGATGGACTACAACTCCCATCTTCTCTGGCCACTCTGGCAAGGGCTGATGGGAGTTGTAGTCCAGCAACAACTGCATTTGTAACAATGAACGAGTCTCATAGTGCTGAATGAGATGGAACAATGGCCTGACCCTTTATAGCCCAACATCATACGTTCAGTCTCCTAAAAATACTGTGGAACGTATAAAGCTTGAATGAAAAGGCCTCTGTAGCTTTGAGATTTCACACTAGGCCCACAACATATTTGGATGGGAGATATACCAAAATACCCACAAACCACCTTTTGTGTATCTGTGCCCAGGGACAAGTGGAAAATATTGTCCACCATGTTCTGAATGAGCCCTCCGGGTATAGAGTGGTATATAAATTCAATTAATGATGATGATGATGATGTATGTATAATTATTGTAAGGATTGGTTTCTCAAATGAATTTCCCAGAGAGTTCCCCCCCCCTTGAGTAACTGGAAGAAAACAGGTGTTTGTTGATGGGGGGGGAGAGGAATACAGTATATGTAAGGTTTCTACATTTGCCTTAGCAACCTGATGGATCTGACAAAATAATGTGGTCTTCTTCGCTGAGGCCCACATAGGCTAAAATGTACTTCTATACTGTTTGTATTTCTGTGATGGCAAACGACTGTTTCAATGCCAAGCGGGGACAAGCTTATATTCAGAGATACTAGAATCATATGCGTAACCTGTTATATACAAGTCTCCTGGTACCCGGCTAATTCTCTCCAAACCCAGGTGAGGTGTGTCTAGCACAATGCTTCTTGCTGTGATGTTTTCCCGTGAACACTCTTTTGGGCCCAGGGACATTATATGTACTTAGTTTCTGTCAGTTGGCTTTCTATAATTTAATTCCCTGCTTTTCAATCAGTAAGACTCCCAGGTTGGCTCACTGGGCAATTAAAAATGTGCAAACAATAGAGCCGAAAACAAACAGCGCAAACACAGTACAGCAGCGCAGAAGACAAAAATAAAGCAAAGAGGAACTGAGCAGTGTGAGGGGAGAATAAAACAGAGCGGGGGGGGGGAGGCTTTGTTTTCCCCAAAGATCTACCGTATTTTTCGCTCCATGATGCACTTTCCACCACCTAAAAAGTAAGGGTAAATGTGTGTGCATCTTATAGAGTGAATGCAGGAGGGAGGCTCTGCTCAGCACTCCCTTTACAGAGCCGCGTGGAGCGTGTGTGTGGCTCTTCGGGGCTTTTCCCCGAGGAGGGAGAAGGGCTGCCCTTCTCTCTGCCGCAGCTCTTGGGGGTGCCTCTCTCCTGCAGCCTGGGAAAGGCTGCATGTGGCTATCCCATAAGCCAGGACAGCAAGAGGCTATCCCAGAAGCCAGATCCCTCTTGCTGTTTTGGCTTCTGGGATTCAGAATATTTTTTTTCTTCTTATTTTCCTCCTCCAAAAACTAGGTGTGTCTTATGGTCTTATAGAGCGAAAAATACGGTATGCCTTTCCCAATGCAAGGCAATGGAAAGATATCCATTGCACCCCCAAAAAATACATGAGGAGAGGGAAGAAGTCCACCCTCACCAATGTTTGTGACATTTTCCCCATCTTAATCTTTCCTGGGGATTTATGCTATTTTTCCCCTTGGAAGGGGCTAACACAGGCTTTGAGACTACAGTTCCCATCATCCCTGACCACTGGTCCTGCTAGCTAGGGATCATGAGAGTTGTAGGCCAAAAACATCTGGAGGGCCAAGGTTGAGGAAGCCTGGGCTAAATGCAACTGTGGATGAATCCCTATAGCAAAAAGGAGGCAAACCAATCTCTTCCAGTTTTGCCCCAAGAAAAGCAGACCAAGTAATATGATTCTGTGTCGGTTGGTACTGCGCTCCAATAAAATTTGTAATATTCTGTTGCAATCGCTGAGAAATGTTGGGATTGTTTGGTGTAATTCACTGCGTTCCCAGAGCCTGTATTCATGTGACTATTTTCTGACTGAAGTTTCCACCAGCTGTTAGTATAAGCTGTGGCGGTAAGTCTATTTTAAGAAGTTTGCTAAGTGCATGTACTGCCGGCAGCACTATGTGGAATATGCGTTGTTCTGGAAAGGGAGTAGAAAGCTCCTAGCACCTGATTCCCAACAAAGTCACCCTCATATCAATTTCTTTCATCTAAAATCCAGGCATCTTGTACCAGGGTGGAAAGTTAATCTTAAGAGTAACAATTTTCAAAATCTGAGGTGTTATCTTCTTAGGGACACAAATATTAGAGGAAGAGTGTGGCATAGTTCTTAGATTTTTGGACTAGCTCAGTGGTAGAGCACATGCTTTGCAAACAGAAAGTTCAAATCCCAGCATATGCAGGTATTATTATTATTATTATTATTATTATTATTATTATTATTATTATTTAAATTTGTATACTGCCCTATACCCATAGGTCTCAGGGTGGTTCAAAGCACTTGACAGCCACTGCCAGCCAGTGTGTAGACAGTTGTTAAATTAGACAACAGGGGTGATTGGAATGTCTATATATTTGGACCCCAAATCAGACACTTTTCTGGAAATTGGCAACTTCTGACACTCACAAGGCTGTCACCCCCTTATCCTCACCTGATAAATTCCTCCTAACCTTCGTGTCTCATTCTTCCAATTTTTGTATGAGGACACTGAACCTCCGTTATGGAATTATTTGGACCCTGAGCTTCTTGAAGAAGCCGGAGGTCAAAATCTATCAGGCTGTGTATCCCCCCATGGATTTACTACCTGATCTTTCGGTTTGCATTATTTGGCCCAGTCTACACACCCTTCAGAATATGATAGTAAAACAGATCATGCCACTCTAGACTGCAGGTGGGGAAATCACATTTCTGAACGCAAGGGGGGTTCACCTGACACCTTCATTGTACACCTTTAGGAGCCAGGTGAAAATGTTCCTCTTTGACTAAGCCTTGGCCTGATTAACATCCTACACCCTTTTAAATGTGTTTGTGGGAGGGGTGGCTGGAGGGAGGGGGTTATTGGTTTGTTTTGTTCTTGTTTTTCTATTGTATTTTGTGTTCCGATCATGTATTTTTATGCTGTGAGCTGCCCTGAGATCTATGGATGAAGGGCAGTATATAGATAATAATAATAATAATAATAATAATAATAATAATAATAATAATAATTGCTATTAGTAATAGTAGTAGTAAGAAAAGCAGCACAGCAAGAACCCATCTGGTGGAGAAACCTTCCACCCAATGCATTAGTTTTCTAATTGTAGGGAGTTATGGATGTATGTTCAAAAATGGCATCCTTCACTTGCAGTAAGTCTACGCTATTGCCTTTAGGGAGCCACCTTGTAATGCAGTTTGTGCAAGCAGACCTCAGAAACAAGATCAGGAGGTACCCTGCGGAGGTACCAAGGTCAGATTGCATGGCACATTGATAATAGGAAGGCTACCTAACCTTACAAGCGGTCTCTCCACTCCCATTATCCACAAGAGCTAGTAATCTGCTCTGATTCAAATGAAAGGCAAGGAGCTCTAATTGCCACATTTAGCACCCTGTGTCAAATTTCAGTCCTTGCCTGAGAGGGAAGGAGAAAAAGCGCTGTCAGTGGTGTCTGGTGCTCATTGGGACCAGTAGGGTGGAAGGCAGGGAGCTCAACAATAACTGGAATCAGAATCAGTGACTACTGCAAATTTTGTCTCTTTCTTCCTCTCTGCTGAGCTCCAATCTGCCTTGCATCTCTGGTACTTTCTCCAGAAGGAGCTGACCAGGGTTCTGATCACCTGCAACTTGCCTATCCTCTCACCAGTACCCCTCTGCAGTCCAAGACTCCCTCACCTATTGGATCTCTCATGCACACCTACAGTCTATACTGGAAACCACCGATCCAGTAAGGGGTTTGTGAGAAGTAATAAAACCAACCCCTTCCTCTATATCACACCGTGCAACAGATTTTAATGGGAAGCCAATCCTGGCTGAAAAGCAGAGTTCAAAAGAGACACATGAAATAAATAAATAAAAATGTGCCACATAGATCCAGAGATCAGAAGCAGAGTTATCAAGCAACATTGGAGGGACTCTCTCCTGGACACTGCACAATTTATCTGTTCCTAGAGGCAACAATGCCCACCATCACTGTACATCCCCCCACAGCGCTTTTGCCATCCATACAGCATCACTCAGCTATCAGTGCACCGACTGCCCCACTGATGTTTTGCAAGAACAGTTCCCCATTAGTTCTCCTGACCCTTCACATCCAGAAGAAACCAAATTGAGATCATTAAGCCATACGCCGAGGTGCAGTTTTTCCTCCCAGCGGGGCACCCTCATTTCCCTCTCCCTGTCATGCCGACATATTCTTAAGAGCCCATGCTTAATTGGATCTTTGTAAGGTCATCATCTGAGTTAGTTCCACCATGAGCAATCACCACTCCTAGGGGGTTGACAAATTGCCTTCCTCCAATTTGCAGTCTTCAAGATGGAGGTGGGGCGGAGAGCGGGGGAAATTGAGAAATGGACGTACTTAAGGAGGGGTTGGAGGGGGTGGCTGTTAAGAAAGACTGGGGGCTGCCTCCCTCCCGCTCATCAAAACTGCCCAGAGTTTGTGCATAAAGTGAGAGAACCATAAGGCCGTCAAAGCTCTTAATTCCTTTCTCTCAAAAGAACCTCTTTACACATACATAATTTTTCGTTCTGTGGAACTACACTAGCCCCTCTTGTATATGGTTACCAGATTTTTTTTCAATGAATCCAGAGACAGTTTTTAATTTTTTTTGAAGCTGAGTAGCAACAGGGAGTCAGCAGTGGGGACGGTGAGGCAAAAGACCCTGGGCCCAAGCATACATGCATATTGTATAAAGGTGCAAAGCCCTTTTTTCGCACCCTGTAAAACATAAATGCACAGAGTTTTTTAAAATACTGGGCAACAGCGCGCCGCGCACCCGTGACTCCCGAGCCTTCCCCAATCTCCTTCCCCCTTCCCCCTTTGATTTGACAGATCAGGGGAGTCACGGGCGGGCGGCTGTTGCCCAGGAGGGGCCAGCCTAGTAGTGCAGTTGGCTCTGGCTGGCTTCAGGAGCTGCTCGCTGCCCGCTGCCATGGCGCAGGAAAAATGGTGGGCGCCATGGCAGCGAGCAGCTCCTGAAGCCAGCCAGAGCCAACTGCGCTAACAGGCTGGATCCGGGCTGCTGAGGCTGCCGCTGCCACTGCCACATTTCCCAGGGACAGATTTGTGATTTTGGGGACATTCTGGGGATGGAATTTGTCCTGGGACAGATTTGCAAATCCAGGGACCATCCCCGGGAACCAGGGATGTCTGGTAACCCTACTCTTGTAGTGTGTGACAAATGCTATTCGGAAGCCCCCAGCTGTGGTGGTAGAATACATCAAGTGGGATTAGTGGCCACTGTAGAGCCTCTATGAGAATCCCAGCTGCTGGTGAACAGAAGCTGCCTCTGGCTGTAGAGGAGAACATGGCAAGTAGCCACTAATAGCATCCATGAGTTTCCTCAATCCTCTTTCAAAGCCAACCAAGTTGGCGTTCATCACTGCCTCCTGAGGGAGTGCACCCCTCGTTTAGCTCTGCACCCCACCCTCTGGCCTCTATTTACGATGGTTCTGGTTGCTGTGGGCTAAGGAGGAATTCTATCTGGAATGGAACCTGGGATCTTGGCATTTTGCCTTATTCATAGCATTCTGTCCTCATCTTATGCACAGTGTTCCATCATATCATAACTGGTTCTGGTGGTGCATTAGCCAAGGGCTGTAACTAGCGGGTGAGCTCCCTGCATAGCCCCACAGGGCATGCCCTTAAGAGTCCTTGGGATTAAGGGCTGGTGGGTTAGCCAATCTCAGGACCAGCACACAGCTACGTTACCAGGTTGCAGGTGACAGGCAGGTGGAGAACTCCACACCACTGGTTGTCCTAAATACAAAGGTCTGACTCCCTATAAGTCAGCTTCCTGCATTCCTACGATCTCGGCGCATGGGCAGACCTATCAGCAAAGAAGCACTCCTTCTTTGGGTTCCCAAGCCATTTAGGAAAAACACAATCATGCTGTTTGCCACTGTCATATGAAGAACACTGCAGGATCAGACCAAAGGCCCATGCTCTCTCCTACTATGACCAACCAGCTGCTTACTGAACGTTCACAAGCACTCTTGGAAGTGAAACAGCACTCTTCTGTTTAAACATACTGCCTCTGATACTGGAACTAGTATATGTTATAAGTCACTTTGGGATGCTTCATGGAAAACGATGATGATGATGATGATGATGATGAAGCCATCATGGCCAATAGCCTTTGACAACCTCATTCTTCATCAGTTCAATTCTCTAGTTCCATTTTCTCTGATTTATTTTTTTTTGGTCATTTTGTCATATTGCATCCCTACCTGACATAAAGGGAACGTTTCTGATTGGTTCGCAGGGAGCCGGATCCAGAACTCATGCTGTGATTCATCATCTGTTCACGCAGGTCATGGATTTTGGCCTCAAATCGAGCGTACTCTGAAAAATAATGCAAATAGATCAATCAATTAATGAACCCTTTGCAATCACCAGCTCATCATTATATCCCCCCCCCCTTTTCTTTTAGTGAGACTGATTAAACATGGAAGACTGTGATCATGATAAGGTCGGACCACATGCCAAGAATCTGGGCCAATTTATCATTCTGCATATTTAAGGTCATTAAGAAGAATGTGAACAGTCCACCACATTTAAAAACAAAATAGATATACAAAGTTGCTAAACAGCAATTGCCATGAAAAGAAAGGCTAACTCAATCCTCCAGCAAAATATCACACTGGAATTGGCTAGGCACATGATAAAAGCTGTGTAACGGCAAAAGCTCTGAAGTTTAATGGACTAATCAATTAAGTGATGCAATGAATCAAGACCTAATCACATATTAAGCTGTAATCACTAATGAAGATCTGACATCAATTAAATATAGGGACGGCAGCAAGCATTCAGTGTGGGGGAAAGAACACAAGAACATAAGAAGCTCCCTGCTGAATGAGGCCAGTTGCCCATCTAGTTCAGCACCCATGAAAATCTGTTTCTGCCCATTCACAGCCCCCATCTCCAGCCTATTGCTACCTGAATTGATTCAGTCCCTAGCTCCAAGGCTCAGGAAAGAGGCAGAAAGGCTGGATGCTCTCTCTGTCTCCCCTCCTAAATATTTGCCTTGTACCCCCACGAAACACCCCCGTCTGGGGCTAAAGGGAGCCTAAAGCTTGTGAGCCTCTGGCAAGACTGGCCTACCTAGGCTGACTGTTGCGGAAAGGTGGGAGAAATATATAGGCGTGTGCTGTCAGAGAAGCTTCTGGTGGTTATGAAGCCATCACTGGTTCACACTTCACTTCTATGAAGCCCCACCTAGTTGTGGGGCAGCCCCATGTAGTAAGGAGCTACAGCCTTCCTCAAAGTCTTTGCTATTCCCATTTCCGATGCCTGCTAGTGCAACCAGCGCATACAAAGATTATGTGGTCCGTTGCAGGCAAAACAGTCCAAATGTGAGATTGATGGAGGACCATTGTTGCAACATCTACTTTGCATCTTCTTCAGGATCACTTCTGCAGTAAAAAAAATAAACCAAATGGGCAGCCACTACATTCAGTCTAGATAGCTTTCTTGTGCCAGCCATTGGCCTTGACAAATCTGAATAAAAAAGAACACAAGCAAAAGGGGTTTCGCGCTACATATAATGGTCTTTATTTAGATCTCTGTGTCTCCCTTACAGTTCAATGCTATATTGCCCAGGGTCATCTTTCTGATTTTTTTGGCCATCAAAGAAAAAAAAAAGTGACTTTATGAGCCACTGAAGTGTTTACATTGCTAAGAAGCCATAGGACCTCCTTTCCTGTACGGAGAATGGTAAGCCTTCTGTGTCCAATGTATAGTGGGCAATGTAGTAAACTGTGCATGATGTCTTCCACCTGTGGTTGCTCACATATTCAGAGTCTGTCTTCGTACAGTACCCTGTTATATTGTCCATCTAGGATGCCGGAGAACATAGCCTGCAAATGCGACTCAGTAAAAGCGAATCTATGTGAGGCTGGCTTGAGATTTGACAGCCACTACACAAAGTCTCCGTGTCTTCATATTTTCTTCCTTATCATATTAGGTAACATTCCCTGACATCACACTGACTAGATGACCGCAGGAAAGAACCAAAGTGGAGAAATTAAGTAACTTACACACTCTACCTAATTAAATGCACAAATGATGTTGTCATTACATTATTCCAACCCATTCATTTCAATGAAAAGGCAATGCAATGCATATTGGGGTGGGTGGGGGGTGGAGATGGAAGCCGTGATCAACTACATATCATTTGCAGACCAAAAGCAACTACAGGGAATACCGATCGAATTTGCTGCACTGATTTCCGTTCCGGACATAGGACATGGGAGATATAAGCAAACATCAGCAATTTTTGTTTCTGCTTTCGTCGCAATCCTTTGACCTCTCCACTCGCAGGTGCCCCATCACTTCCCTGCTACATGGAGTGGCGTATCCACTGGCCCCACCCTGGTCCCACTAGCCTGGAGATGTACTAAATCAGTACAATGGTACCTTGGTTCCCGAACAGCTTAGGTGTCAAAGAGGGACAGAGGTCAGTGTTGCCCACAGCACCCCTGACCATCATTCAAGACACCCCAAGGTACCATTGCACACCGGTTGAAAACCACTGCATTAGCCCATAACTGGCAAAATTTGACCACCACAATTGCAACTGCGTCCCTGTGGCTTTGTTCTAAGCTACACTATTTCAATGATTTCGAATTCCTATTCTCCCCAGCCCCCTACTTTTTCACCAGGTTCATTTCCAGGTTCAGATGGCAGCTCCGGATCTCTGTCCACAAATCTCCTATGTAATGTATCACGTAAGAACATTTTTATTTGAAGGCTCATGAAGAGAGTACTCTTGAGCATGTACTGATAGACTGCCCTCTTCCCATCACCACCAAGGCCATCACCTTCCTCATGCTAGCCTGTACATGCAAGGAGAGAATAGTCCTTCTCTCTTTCTCATTCTGAAAGTCTTAAGAGCCGAACTTCACTTCTACAGAAAGCTTGAAACTCATTTCCAGAGGACTCTCTTTGTAACATCTGAAGTGGCTCATTGTCTGTACCTTGCCCCTTGACTGCAGATGTTCTAGCTAGCTAGCTTTAGTTCTATATAAAGATCTTTCATTTTCATCACAGCCTTTCTCTTTAATAAATAATGTAGAAATTCCATGCAAGTAGACGTGGGAGTTGACATCTATATTTAGACTCCGATGGGCAGAGTGAGGAGTAAGATCAAAAAGCTAAGTCTTGGATAATGCAGCATCAGATGATCGGCAGTTTCCATTCTGAGCAGAATTGAACTCCCACATGAACTTAAGCAATACAGTATTTATTTGCTCTAGACCCCCGCCCAGCCCAGTTCATGTGGATACACCCTGCGAGACTGCATTTCTGTTTGAGGATGTGCAAAACCTCTCACTCGAGCTTCAAGGTTATTTTTTCCTTCTTATATCAGCATGACCACACACATTTGGAATACCTCTTTGCAACAGTGGATTTGAAATTTTCGCAACATGGATCCGAATTACTGATACACAGGGCATACAGTATGTCTTAAGAGCCACAATTGTGCAGCATGCATTCACTTTGTTTTTCAAGGCTATTTCTCCTTTCTGGCATTGCGTGGTCAGAACATTTATCTGCAAAACCGGATCTGAACAATTGCACAAATCACTGTCTCACATGGCATGTCCAGAACTGAGCATCAGATTGATCCTTCAAAGGGACAGTTGTATATTTTGCTGTTTTGCAACTGTGAACCCACTGATAGGCATTGAGGTGCAGAATTCCTAAACCCAGAACTGGAGTACAGCTCAGTGTGGATTTCAAAAAGATGGCTGTGCTTTAGTGTACATATTGTTTTAGAATTTGAAAATTAGGCAAGTTCACTGTTAAATGCAAACTGTCTCTCCTCCATCCCGGATCACAATTGCCTGAGCTGAGAAGGCGCTCAAAGGATTTTTATTCTTTCATTCTTAGCCTTGCAGAGCCACTCTTCTGCACTAGGCTCCAGTTGGCGGACTTCAGGACTCTAATTAAAAAACCCCAAGATGATCCTGCAAGTCTCAAGTCTGCCCACTCCTGCTGCAAATAATGAAGCCGATTTCTTTTCAGCGTGGGAAGGGAATTAGCCACTGAAGCAGCCGAAGGATCTTGTGACAGGATCACCCACTTAAAGTGATATTGCTTTCTGAATTTATCCCAAACCAAGATATTAAAAGCACAGGATATCTGATGGAGGTGCAGGGAGGGAACTGAGATGCCTAACCCTGGGATGACAAAGCGCATTTTAGTGATTGAATCAAATTGCAATTTTTCATTCCCCTCTTTCCCACCTCCTCTTCTCTCTTCCTGGATCCATTAAATCAGGGCTGGGAAACCTGTTGTTTGAGTCCAATGACACCTGGGGGGTCACAGTCTCCCCATTTGTAATATAAATGGTTCATGGAGAAGGGCTAGAGCTCAGTGGGACAGCATCTGCTTTGCTTGTATAAGGTCCCAAGTTCAACCCCTGACAGCTCCAGGGAGGTCCTCAAAGAGGGAACAGATCTGAATGTGTTAATTTAGATATATAGCTGCCAATTTAGAAAGGAGAAAAACCATAGGTCTGACCGTAGTGTGGACCAGGGGACCAGTTGGCTCAATGCACTGTCTAGGTGCTGCTAATTGTATAATGATTCTCCAACATCAACTTCGTTGGACTGGTCATGTTGTGTAGATGCCTGATGATCGTCTTCCAAAGCAACTACTCTATTCCGAACTTAAAAATGGAAAGCGTAATGCTGGTGGTCAGCAAAAGAGGTTTAAAGAGTGTTTCAAGGCAAATCTTAAAAAATGTAGTATAAACACTGACAACTGGGAAACACTGGCCTGCGAGCGCTCCAGTTGGAGAACAGCTTTTACCAAAGGTGTCATGGGCTTTGAAGACACTCAAACTCAGAACGCAAGGGAGAAACGTGCTAAGAGGAAGGCACGCTTGGCAAATCCACGCCAGGATCACTCCCGCCCAGAAACCAATGTCCGCACTGTGGAAGGATGTGTGGATCCAGAACAACGATGGCTTTAGCAGGGCTTTGGGTGCGACACTCCTCTTTTGTTTATTGAAATATTTCTAGAGCATACTTTCATTTTAAACAAATAAGCAGATACTCAGCGCTATGTTTCTGAGCTATAGTGAATCGTAAGAATTGTTTCCCAGAGTTCTAAATTTATTCACCATTCAAGGCATATATATTCTACCCTTTTGCCTCAAAAGCTCCTAGAAAGGCTTACAAATCTGCAAGAAAAACACAGTCTCTGTCCTCAGGATCACAAAAGACACAGCATGAGAAAGAAAAAGCGAGGAGGAAGGAAAGGGGAAAGAACAGACTTAGGCAAAAAACCCCCCAAATAATATTATTAATGCCACAAGGCTCTTGTAATGACCAGGTTGTATGAAAACAAGCTACTTGCTGTTCAAAAAGTAGGGGTAGAGGTAGCTCAGACTGAAGATGGAAAAAAAATGTTATTTCTTGTAAAAAAACACTTTCCATTTAGTAAGCTAGGACATCCCAGAGAAAATTTTAATGATAAAAGCTTTTAAAAGGGACACTGCTAACTAGGCTCAGAGTTAGCCTCAAATAAATCATTTCACTACTATTGTCACAGACACAAACTGTTCCCCCCCTCTCAAACTAATCAACAAAGGTTTAAGGCATTTCCCCCACTTTTCAGATGGTTACTAGTTCAGGGAGGGTTCAGATGTAATACCATGCTTCTATATGAAAGAGGCCGAATTTGAAGGAATATAGATAGAAAATTACGGAATGAAAAATCCAGCTATAGTTTCAATGAAAATGCACACCATGCCTAGTGTCTTCGCTATGAATCTTTCCCATTAAAACTGTGCTATGAATCTTTCCAATGGAAACAGCATTGATTTTCCATTCTGACGTAGGTTTTTTAAAAATGTGTATTGCTCAACATTTGTCGTTCCATCATTATTCTTGTAGAGGGAAATCTCTTTATTTTAGAAACCGTCTTTCAAATAGAACATGACCTTATTTGTCCAAGATTCGCAGGATGTGCGTTTGCACAGAGGCCTGCACAAACAGAATCAGGTTACAGAGCACTCAACAAATTTGGACAAACTGAAGTTTCAGATCACCAAGGTCAAGGTCAAGGCTGATTCAGTGCTCTGTTCACCTATGAATTCACAATGATGTCAACAGATACTACAACAGGGATATTTAAAGTCATTGTGAACAGGTTTTTTTTTTTTTTACCGCTCTCTTAAAATTTTGAAGGTTTGATTCTTTTCAAAACTTTTGATTGGAATTCTTATTTTTGTGTGCTCTTCTCTGAGCACAGTCATCTAGTTTTACTCAGAGTAAACCCACTGAAAATAAATAACTGGACTGAGGAAATAGCAATCTTAGACGCAAGAAGCTGGTTTCAGTAAGCCAGTATAGTTTAAGGAAGCATAATAATAATAATAATAATAATAATAATAATAATAATAATAATAATATATTTATTATTTATACCCTGCCCATCTGGCTGGGTTTCCCCAGCCACTCTGGGCGGCTTCCAACAAAGTATTAAAATACAGTGGTCTGTTAAACATTAAAAGCTTCCCTAAACAGGGCTGCCTTCAGATGTCTTCTAAAAGTCTGGTAGTTGTTCTTTACTTTGACATGTGGTGGGAGGGCATTCCACAGGGCGGGTGTCACTACTGAGAAGGCCCTCTGCCTGGTTCGCTGTAACTTGGCTTCTCGCAATGAGGGAACCGCCAGAAGGCCCTCAGAGCTGGACCTCAGTGTCCGGGCAGAACAATGGGGGTGGAGACGCTCCTTCAGGTATACAGGACTGAGGCCATTTAGCGCTTTAAAGGTCAGCACCAACACTTTGAATTGTGTTCGGAAATGTACTGGGAGCCAATAAAGTTATGCCAGATTCAAACTCTGTTCAGCAGCAAGTTTACTGCTGGCTGAGATGTCAGGGGTGGAACAAGGGGGGTGCAGTGGGGGCGAGCTGTGCCGGGTGTCACCACTGAGGGGTGTGTGTGACAAAATGCACTCACCATGGGACCAAACAAACCCCTGTGTTGCAAAGAGAACGTCAGCAATGTCTAGGCAACACATTGACCATGTACATACGCAATAGACAATCTTTATAGAATTCCTTCAAACCATAACAAGTACAAAATGAAATCTAAAGTCTCAAAGTTTCTGAAAATCTTTAAATGAAGCAAGGTACCAGACTTTGTACGATGAAACATAAGCTTTGAAGTTTTGTGTATTCAGCAAATATGGTGTCCAACACTGAACAGTGATTCCAGATATTGACTACTGTTTCATTCTTCGTCAGCGTGGTGGGAGGATATAGAATTGCTTCATAAACCCATCTTATTTTGAATGAATGTAAGTAAATGAAAATATCAAATGCTGTGGAACAGTGCTCACGTAATGATGTAGTCACCATGGGGCCTGCAGCATGCCCGAGCCATGCGTCTCTCCTGGGAGTGATGCAGTGGCTTGGGCACCTGCAGGCTCCGCGTTGCCCTAAACAGTCCGCCCGCTGCCTCCTCCTCAGCTGTAGGACGGCTGAGTAGGAGGAGGCAGGCAGACTCCTTGGAGGACCCACAGAGCATCCTGCCCCAGCTTGCCCCGCCCAGCGGGTGGCTGGCCCCACCTCTGGGTGCAGGGCACACACACAGCCCCAGGAGCCTGATTGGCTTGGTCCGCTGCTGGACGTTGTAAGCTCGGCAGAGGGAAAACAAGCTTTGAAGACAGTGTTTGAGTTACACAAACTTTTTTGCTGGCTTAACTCATGCTGGGATGCCAGGTCATGTGACTGATCTGAACAGGCTTAGAATCCAACCTAAGGTTCAAGGGATATTTGCACTGCTCCTGCTAATTATCGTATTTTTCGCCACATAGGGCGCACCGGGCTATAGGGCGCACCTAGTTTGTTTGGGGGGAAATAAAGGAAAAAAAATTATTCCCCCCCCCCAGGCGTGGGGCTGGGGTGGGGGAAGCCCGAGCTTCCCCCGACCCCAGCCCCCAGAACTGGCTGCTATCCGCAAGCCTTGGGAGCCCGGCGGGAACTTTCCCTTGGGAGCCCGGCGGGATATCTGCCCGAAGCCTGGGGCGCGCTGCTCAGCGCGCCCCAGGCTTCGAGATGCAGGCTGCTATCCACAGGCCTGGGAAGCCTGACCCCAGCCCCCAGAACAGGCTGCTATCCACAAGCCTTGGGAGCCCAGCGGGAACTCCTGCGGGCTCCCAAGGCTTGCGGATAGCTTCCTGAAGCCTGGAGAGCGAGGGGTCGGTGCGCACCGACCCCTCTCACTCTCCAGGCTTCAGAGAAATCCTGCATTCGCTCCATAGGACGCACTCACATTTCCCATTCATTTTTGGAGGGGGAAAAGTGCGTCCTATAGGGTGAAAAATATGGTATTAGCTAGCTAGGCATCTACTGCATCAGACCTGTGCTCCGACTCGGACAGTTGGAATATCAGTGTGACAACTTTCAGCTCACTTAACCCCCATCCCAATCTGATGCAGTGTGAGAAAGCAACAGCAGCTTCTCCTGCATGGGAGCTCCATCTTCTCTTGTTGGAGAAGGAAGGTAGCTCAGTGGTAGAGTAGAAGGCGCCAGGTTCAAATCCCAGCAGCTCAAGGTAGGGCTTGGAAGAATCTGGACTGGACCTTGTTGTTAACCAATTCCTGTCCTCATCTGTCTTTATAACACTGTGTTTTACGTCTCCCCTTGTGATGCTGCTTTCCTGTTTGCTTTCTGCCTTTTTTTGCCTTCTGCTTTGAGATGCTAAGCTTTTCAGAAATGCTTTGAAATAGCATTAAGGTGGAAAGGAATGTGTAAGAGAAACCAAGCGTCAGCCGTAACCAATTTTTGAGTGTGCCTCTTTCTCCTCCAGGGTACCATGGTGAATGGCTGAGGTAACAGCTGTGCCATGCTTCTGAAGGGCAGTGGAGCCTGAGAGAGGCGGGGGCGGCAAAAGGATTCTCTGCCAGTGTCCAGTTGTGTTTGAAGGCCTGTCAGGATTCTGCATATCTGCTGCCCCCTGTCAACGTGTCTTTGCACTAGAGGCCGACTCTGATCTTCTCTGTCACTGCGATTTCTGTGTGGTCTCAACTCCATGGAAGCTTCCCCTCCAGGGGAGCTTAGAATCTTAAGCCTTAGTTGGCCTCCAGCGCTGCCCTATGAACGATGCCAAGATCTTCTGTTTGCCAAGGCTCTGAGAAAGCTTGCTCAAGAGAGACCTGTTTTAATTAATATTTTAATTTCCTCGAGAAGATTGAGCAGGTTGAGGGTTGAGCAAACGTGCAGTGGCTTTCCATTTCTCTGTACTTCTAACATGCGGAGGTTGTTTCTTCTCTTGCCTGTCCTGAATGGAAATCTGTTGGGTGGTAAGCACCAGCGGCCAGATGATGGGGGAGGCCAGTCTGCTATCATGCTGATAACAGCAACCTGATTTGCACAAAGCAGCAGGCAACCCTTTTCACAGCATGGGGATAAATGATAACTAGCAATTTCTAAGCACTGATATATTGCGAACCCAGAGCATAGCTACAGTGGCAGCCCAAAATGCTGACAACTCTACTTTGCCCTGTATCTACCTTAAAAATAAATAAAATAAGTCTAATTCCAGAGCTGCTGTTTTTCAAAATTCAGCCCCTTCCCTTTTGATCCTAATAATAATAATAATAATAATAATAATAATAATAATAATAATTACAATTACAATTACAATTACCGGTGCTATTTTTCTAGAAATAGCCGGAGCTGGAGCTCACCACAAACTTTTCCCTTCTTCTCTTAGAATGGAAATGGCTCCCACCTGAGAGGTGAGCACTGGCTGGGAAAAAAGCCCTGATTATTACTGTTATTAGGGACGCAGGTGGCGCTGTGGGTCAGTGGCGTAGCGTGGGGGGTGCAAGGGGTGCCAGCCGCACCGGGCGCAACATTTTTGGGGGCGCACTCGGAGCTCTCTGCCCCTACCTGGTCCTGGTGGCTCACTCTCTCTCTCTCAGTGCTGGCTGCGAAGGAAAGGACGAGGCTGCGCGCTCCCCAGCCCAGGCGCCGCCTTCTGCGTGCACACTCGCTTGCAGCTAGAAGCCCTGCAGAAAAGGCCGTCGGGTGCAGGAGCGGCGCCTACGTCGCGCTTCCCGGAGGGGGCGCGTCGCCCGGCATTGGCACGCGTTTGGGCGGGCTGCGGAGGGCGCGAGTGCTGCGTGCGCCCCAGGAGGCCGGCGAGGGCGGGAAAGCGGGCGGCTCGCTCCTCCCGTGCGCCCGAAGGGGCTTTTTTGGCGGTTCCCCCGCTGCTACGAAGTCCTAAGCAACGAGAAGGAAAGCGCCTCATGAGCATAGCACTGGAGGGTGAGTCTCAACTTTTCTGGACGAGCACTCAATGTGTTGCAGATATTAAGCATAAGAAACGCTCCTCATTGTCCACACCCATAAAAATATTCATTTATTTTTTTATAAATATTTTATTAAATTTTCAAATACATAATACAAGATCCCTACACCAAAAAGCCAGAACCAAAATACCAAAGAGCCATATAGAAAGAAAGAAATAAAAAAGAAAAAAGAAAAAAGAGAAAAATATAACCAACCATTCAGTACAACTTTTCTTATATAACTGATTGGACTTCCTCACATCTCCTTACCCTGCATTATTTATAATAAGAATGTCAGCAAATTATTACCTTGTTTCATACCTTATTTTGTACTTTCCAAATATTATACTTCTAAATTTAAAACAATTTTTATCAATTGCTCATACCTTAAAATTAAACGTAGTGTTGCCTTAAATTTCGACCTTTTCTTACTTATAACTTAATTTTCTATTTTACAAAGTCTATTTGCTGGAACTGATATTTTCTAAATCGTGCAAATACTTAACATTCATACAACTTATAATGTTTTTGTAAATAGTCCTTAAACTTCTTCCAGTCCTCTTCCATTGTTTCTTCTCCCAAGTCTCGGATTCTGCCAGTCATTTCAGCCAATTCCATATAGTCCATCAATTGCGTCTGCCACTCTTCCAGTGTGGGCAAGTCTTGTGTCTTCCAATACTTTGCAATAAGTATTCTTGCTGCTGTTGTCGCATACATAAAGAAACTTCTGTCCTTTTTTAACACTTTCTGGCCGACAATGCCCAAGAGGAAGGCCTCCGGTTTCTTAACAAAGGTATATTTAAATCAGTGGCGTAGCGTGGGGGGTGCAGGGGGGGCCAGCCGCACCGGGCGCAACATCTGGGGGTTAGGGTTAGGGGGCGCAAATCCACGGGTTAGGGGGCGCAAATTACTTGCCTTGCCCCGGGCGCTGACAACCCACGCTACGCCACTGCTGTGGGTAAAACCTCAGTGCCTAGGACTTGCCGATCAAAAGGTCTGCGGTTCGAATCCCCGCAGCGGGGTGCGCTCCCGTCGTTCGGTCCCAGCGCCTGCCAACCTAGCAGTTCGAAAGCACCCCCGGGTGCAAGTAGATAAATAGGGACCGCTTACTGGCGGGAAGGTAAGCGGCGTTTCCGTGTGCTGCGCTGGCTGACCAGATGCAGCTTTGTCACGCTGGCCACGTGACCCAGAAGTGTCTCTGGACACCGCTGGCCCCCGGCCTCTTAAGTGAGATGGGCGCACAACCCTAGAGTCGGACACGACTGGCCCGTACGGGCAGGGGTACCTTTACCTTTTTATTACTGTTATTATGCATGTGGGACAGCTATTAGGAAGAAGAAAGGAATAAATAAATCCTGTTTATTTAACTGGTGTGCAGTCCAAAACACCAGCAACACTGAATGCTGAAGACTGGAGGAAGTTTAGGGTAGCATCTCAACCATATGCAAGATGAGAGGAGGAACATGGATGGGGTGGAAGCTCGCTGGTTGGAGCAGAGGTCAGGAGAATCACTGTTGCTCCCTGGGAGTGAGAGGGATGAGCTGGAGGGGAGGTCAGTGTGGTGCAAACATGCCAACAGAACCAATCCAGTGCTCCTGCCAATGCATTTGCATTGTACTGATCTCTCTGCTGCCTTGCCCCTCCTGCTCTCCATTCCCAGCAAGGAACAGCGACCCATCTGCTGGGAAGCCAGCAAGATGTCTCCACCCCAACTGATAAGCTGCTTCTGATTCTTTCATGTAGAACAGGGCTGAGGAACCTCTGGCCCATGGATCTAATTAGGCAAAGGTCCGTATAGTTAAAGCTATGGTTTTCCCAGTAGTGATGTATGGAAGTGAGAGCTGGACCATAAAAAAGGCTGATCGCTGAAGAATTGATGCTTTTGAATTCTGGTGCTGGAGGAGACTCTTGAGAGTCCCATGGACTGCAAGAAGATCAAACTGATCCATTCTGAAGGAAATCAGCCCTCAGTGCTCACTGGAAGGACAGATCCTGAATTTGAGGCTCCAATACTTTGGCCACCTCATGAGAAGAGAAGACTCCCTGGAAAAGACCCTGATGTTCGGAAAGATGGAGGGCACAAGGAGATGATAGAGGACGAGATGGTTGGACAGTGTTCTTGAAGGTACTAACATGAGTCTCACCAAACTACAGGAGGCAGTGGAAGACAGGAGTGCCTGGCATGCTCTGGTCCATGGGGTCACGAAGAGTCGGACATGACTAAACAACAACAAAAGTTCCTCCAAATGGCAGATGGTGCCATTTTTAACAAACCACGCCTCCCTGCCACTCAGGTGCCATCATCTGCTGTTACCTGTCAATCACCCTGGCTGATAGGATTGATTTCTGCCTCAATTTCTGTATTCATTTGCCACTTTGTGGCCATGGCATTTGCTTACTACAGCTTCATCAGAGGATAGAAGTGACCTCATTTTCATTTTAAGTAATGATGGTACTCACTGGTAGAAACACACACTTTTATTACTTATAAAGGGAATCCCCATATCAGCTGATAACATATTGTTTCTCTAGAGCTTTTTGTTTTCCTAGGCTGTGATGTTTTACAGTTTACATTTTTTATTTCTTGGTTTCTTTCTTTCTTTGATTTTTGTTTTCTCTATACTTCCAGATGCTTAAAACTAAGAAAATATTTTGAAGGAAAGAAGAAGGTAACTGTGACATAATTATGTTGTGAACTGGTATACAAATAAGAATAATAAGAATAATAAGAATAATAAGAATAATAAGAATAATAATTGTAGCAAGTGGCACGCAATGATTTAAGCAAACGAGAACAGTGGCCCACAGTACAGTGAAGTTCAGTGAATAGCACAGAATCAGTGCTCTAATTGTCAACAAACTTTAAAAAAGAAGATCCTAATCTGCAATACAAAGAATCAATTACTTTTTCTTTTAGAAGCAGCTCGAGACAACTTGTTGCCCCAAACTGGAACTCTTTTGAACATCTGCAAAAAACAAAAAGTTTGGACCATAGCACTTTCAGAAAAGCTGACCAAGGAAATTAAAGCTTTAGCTGGAAAGTGAGACAAGGACAATTTTATAGAGACATGGTACCCTTTCATCAGATACACAACAGACTATCACATCCAGTGTTTCTCCATAGGATTCTGTGCTTTGGGGAAGGTTTGTTATGTAGGTTTTTCTGTAGTGTATTTTTCATCTTTTTAGTGTATTTTTCATCTTTGTTGGAAGCCGCCCAGAGTGGCTGGGGAAACCCAGCCAGATGGGCGGGGTACAAATAATAAATTATTATTATTATTATTATTATTATTATTATTATTATTATTATTCAGAATCGGTGCTGTTCTGCGCCGCCGACCTTCTGATCAGCAAGTCCTAGGCTCTATGGTTTAACCCATAGTGCAACCCGCGTCCCTGCATATAGTCTGCATATACCTGTAGTCTCACCTAAAATAGGCTAGCACTAGACATGAAAATAAAGGTGAAAGGCACCAAACACCCCCTTTAAAAATATGTCTGGAACTAACTTCCAGAGAGAGCTGCTTCCACAGTTCTGTAGCAGGATCAAGCGCTTAGTTGGTACAAATCTGCAGCGAGGAAAAGAGCCAAAGGAACAGATGGGAGGGGATGAAAAACCGGCGACTTGCTAATTATCCTTACACCTTAGTCATGCTGCTGAATCAACAGCCGAATCTGGAAAGACTCTACTACAAAGCTTGGGCAGGGCTGAAATCACCACACGGACTTTGAAGTAAGTACAACAAATTCAATAGCTGTCAGCAGTGTGTCAAGCCGCCATAAAATATGCAAATCCAAGCTCTTATACCTCCCAGTTCTCATTACACACTAAGTAATGAGAGCAGCAACCACTTAATTAAAAATAAATTTGTGGGGAAGCTTTGTGGAAAACGCAGCAGTCCTCTTGGCTCTTCTGTATGGAGTATTGAGCAGCTGAGGACGTAGTCTGAAAGCCACTTGGGGGTGGCGTGGGGTGGCAAAGAGAGTGCAAACTGCAGCAGGGATCAAGGGACCTGAATTCCCACCATAGCACTGGGCTGGATTCTCTGCCCAGCCCAGGACCTCAGTGAGAATGGTCATCACCCTTTCTCTCATCTCATGGACTGATCTGTTGCAAAGGGGCAGAGGCAATGTTTGTTTTGTGTGTCCCTGTGTCTGTCTGCATGTGTCCGTGTCTACCTGCAGGCTCATTTGCATGTTGCTCTGAACGCAGGTTCAAACCGCCTCTACGTTACGTACAAGTGTTTGTGTGACTGTGTAGCAAATATAGCATAGCACTTTCCATGTACGAAAGAGGGACGCGGGTGGCGCTGTGGGTTAAACCACAGAGCATAGGACTTGCTGATCAGAAGGTCGGCAGTTCGAATCCCCACATCAGGGTGAGCTCCCGTTGCTTGGTCCCTGCTCCTGCCAACCTAGCAGCTCGAAAGCACATCAAAGTGCAAGTAGATAAATAGGTACCGCTCCGGCGGGAAGGTAAACGGCTTTTCCGTGCGCTGCTCTGGTTCGCCAGAAGCGGCTTAGTCATGCTGGCCACATGACCCGGAAGCTGTACGCCGGCTCCCTCGGCCAATAAAGCGAGATGAGCGCCGCAACCCCAGAGTCGTCCATGACTGGACCTAATGGTCAGGGGTCCCTTTACCTTTATGTACGAAAGAGAGGCACCAGCAAGCTTGGGGGGAAGATTTTGATTTCCAGCAACTGGTATTCAGAGACAGACTGCCTCCAGCAGTGGCGGTAGAACGTAACCATTCTGGCCAGTAGTCACTGATAGCCCTGTCCTCTGTGAATTTGCCTAATTCTCTTTTAAAGCCATCCAGGTTGCTGCCTGTCTCACCACCTCCCGTAGGAGAGGACTCCATAATTCAACTAGGCGCTGTGTGAAGGGTTCATATCCTGCTTCCAGTCTTCCTATAGGCATATAGGCTGCCACTTTGAAAAACGGGATGCTGGACTAGATAGATTTGTGGCCTCATCTAGCAGCAAGTCTCTTCCTATGCTTATGTTCTTAGGTAAGCCCTTTGTGGAGAACTGATGTCATAACCCCGAAAGGTTCAAACTCCAAGAGACAAAAGTCAATCAGTTGAGTCAATTCATTGTTTCATTAACTTGAGAGGCGTAACATGCTATGTCAAATACTGAAGGTTAAAGGAACAGTGAGCGTGTATTTAAAATTTATAGGATTTATAGGCTAACGTACAGCTAGGAATGTAGCAATGTGCTTCAATATGTTCCGAATTCCACCTGCAATTTCATCTGGTGTTTTCCCACCATCTATTACACAACAATTTATTTATTTTGCAGTCTTTCTTCTGTTTTCCCATCCGCTGAGGCGGGAATATATGTGTATGTTTTTTATGTATCTCACAGCACACAACAGACACCCGTAACTCATCTATCAAGAGATATGTACAAATAAGCTGTGTGTTCCTTTTCAAAGTTAATGAATTTCAGAGGGGTGGGGCCCTGCTTCTCTTGTTTGCAGCAAAACAACAGAGAGCTTTTGGCAACTTAAAAATAAAGCTAATTCCTATTGCCAAACCATCTATGGGTGCGATCCTAACAATGTCTATTCAGAAGTAAGTCCCATTGAATTCAATGGATTTTAGTCACAGGTAAGTGGGACTAGGATTACTGACATTCTTGCAATCTTGATTTCACAGTTCAGCATAAACTTTTCATCCTATCTCACTTCCCTCGCTCAGACATCAGGGTGGTACAATGTAGAACACCCTTTTGATATTATATCCTTGTGTCCTGGCCTTGTATAAATTACTTCTGCAACTAACTCAACTACATATAAATATCCTCCTCTTTTTTTAATCCTAACATTCTATTTTTTAATGCCTGTTTTATTCAGAATATAGCCATCTGTGTGTGTCTGTTGAAACATTACAGTCAAACTAATCTGAATGTGAAAGGAACAATAATGAACAATGCATTCCACTGGTTTTAAAAATTCACAACAGGAAGCAGATTAAGCTGCAGTCCTAACCCCATTTATGTGGGGGGGAAGTTATTGTTGTTGTTATTAATAAAAATTGGGAGTTTAAAAGCCTTGCCAGTCTCGCAAAGATCGACCAGTAGACCCTGATCTATCTTCTGCCCTCTCCTGATTTATAGTATCGATAGTGAGAATATTGATATATGCAGAATGAGAAACTTCCCTTTCAGTGTGTGAGGAGCTACAGCAAATGTTGCCTTCTGTGTGTGACAAAAATCTCCCAATTTGGGCAAAAAGGAAAACAGTTCTTACCGAATCATCAGAACTGACCCGCCCACAATGAACACCTGTATTCATTTTCCTACATCCAGCATAAATAGTACAATCCATCGGAGCAGGCTGCCTTAGTTCCTTGCGCTCCATGAGCATGCAGCCGCCCTCCAACTGGAATTTTCTAATAGGAAGGACAAGCCATCACACAGATGATGTTCGAAGTGTGTTTGCATCCCTGCTCCTGACCCCAGCAGCAAGAGTGTGATGGTGGCTTTGCTTCTGCCCATGAAGCCAAGGCTAAAGCATTGCTCCATCTAGCTCAGTATTGTTCATAATAATAATAAAAAAATTATTATTTATACCCCGCCCATCTGGCTGGGTTTCCCCAGCCACCAACAGAACACTAAAATACAATAACCTTTTAAACATTAAACGCTTCCCTATACAGGGCTGCCTTCAGATGTCTTCTAAAAGTTTGGTAGTTGTTTTTCTCTTTGACATCTGGTGGGAGGACGTTCCACAGGGCGGGTGCCACTACCAAGAAGGCCCTCTGCCTGGTTCCCTGTAACTTGGCTTCTCGTAGCCAGGGAACCGCCAGAAGGCCCTCGGTGCTGGACCTCAATGTCCGGGCAGAAGGATGATCCTGGCTGGCAGCAGCTGTCCAGGATTTCAGACAGGGTCCTCTCCCAGCCTTACCTGGAGAAGCCGGGGATTGAACCCGTGACCTTCTGGATGCAAAGCAGATGTTCTGCCAATGAGCTATGGCTCCTCCCCACTCACTTGCAATCAATTCTATGGCCCATGCATATGAACACAAGAAGCTGCCTTATGCAGAACCGGACCATTGGTCCAGCTAGCTCAGTAATGCTGACACAAGCTGGAAGCTGCTCTCCATGCGATCAGTCAGGGTTCACTCCTAGGCTTTCCTGGAGATGCTGGGAGCCCAACCTGGGATCTTCTACTTGCAAAGCAACTGCTCTACCACTCACCCATGACATGTCAGCCTGCAATGCAACGGCAGTACAGTCGTGCCTTGGTTTTCGAACAGCTTAGTTATCAAATGTTTTGGCTCCTGAACCTAGAAGTGATTGTTCCGGTTTGTGAACTATTTTTGGAAGCTGAATGTCCGATGGGAATTCCGTGGCTTCCGATTGGCTGCAGGAGCTTCCTGCAGCTAATCAGAAACTGTGCTTTGGTTTCCGAACATTTTGGAAGTCGAACGGACTTCTGGAACGGATTCCGTTCAGCTTCCAAGGTACGACTGTACCTGCTTTGTTGCTGAATAATTGATTTAATTTTTTTTTAAAAAAATCCAGTTTCTTCCTCTCTCATCCCTTCTCCTTGCACACACACAAGCACACACACACAGATGGAGAGGGAGAGCATTTGCCTAATAACAGAGAGTGAAGCAGGGGGTATGGAGGAGAGAGCCCTGAAACAGCCAGATGGTCAAAAAACCTGGCCCAAATGTTCTGAAATCTGGCATGCCTTCGACGAGCTCAGCTTGCAGCACAGGGGCCGTTTTCCCTCTGTCTTTGCTTCCTTCAGCTTCAGGGTTCTCCTTTATCTATTTCATTGTTTTTATCTGTGCACTTAAAATATTTATGAACGGCACTTTCCTATAAAATATCACAGACCAAAACACATGCTATTGCAATGAAACGTCGAAAGGACTAGTTGGCAAGGAATCTCGGATTCGAAAGGGCTGCATGAATAATACAGTTTTCAGAACAAGGAGGGATCACTCCTGCCAAACAGCGGTGGACTGTGGGCTCTCAAATTCCAGCGGCGCCCCCTGCAGTGGCGCTACCCTAAAACTGCCTCTGCTGCCAATGTTCTATTGGCAAGGAGTTCCACAGGGCAGGGCTAGCCACACTAAAGGTTTGGCCCCCGTTAAAGGCATGCAGGATACCCACAGTGCCCTATCAAAAGACCTCAGCAGTTGACGTGGAACAAATCACAGCCTTCCTTCAAAACTTGCACTCATCCAAATCTACACTTCGGACAAGCACTGTGTGCAAAAATGCACCGGTTAATGCAAAGTGTCCATAAGAATGCAGATGTTAGCAAAAATAAATAAGTACAAAAATGTGTTATATTGGGGAAAATTGCTTTGCAAAAAATGCGTTCATTAGGTAAAACTGTATACAATTGCATGTACAGTCATTTCTTGGAAGTCGAATGGAACATGTTCCAGAAGTTTGTTTGACTTCCAAAACATTCAGAAACCAAAGCACGGCTTGTGCAGCCAATCAGAAGCTGTGGAAGCCCCATCGGACATTCGGCTTCCAAAAATATTTCGGAAACTGGAACACTCCTGGGTTTCGATCATTTGGGAGCCAAACCTTTTGGGAACCACCGTATTTTTCGCTCTATAAGAAGCACCAGACCACAAGACGCACCTAATTTTTGGAGGAGGAAAACAAGAAAAAATAATATTCTGAATCTCAGAAGCCAGAACAGCAAGAGGGATCGCTACGCAGTGAAAGCAGCAATCCCTCTTGCTGTTATGGCTTCTGGGATAGCTGTGCAGCCTGCATTCACTCCATAAGACTCACACACATTTCCCTTTACTTTTTAGGAGGGAAAAATTGAGTCGGTAAGTTGTTCGAAAACCAAGGTACGATTGTATTAGGAGAAATTTGCACAACGGTGCTGATAAATTTTCGCGAGGAAGTTTGGATTTATTTATTTTTTGAAAACTGATTTAGACAATATCAGAAAGTGAGAAAAACTGGATATATTCGCCCATGCATTTCACTGAAATTTGCAACCTAATTCAATGGTCTGCCCTATGAAAAGAGATTCGACTGAGCTGTTCCAGCCTTCTGAACTTTCCTCCATTAGCTGCACTTTTGCTGAGCTGCTAGTAAAGCAATATGGGTTTTTAATATCATCCTGACGGGGATATGGAATAATGCTTCTACACCTAAGGGACCCGTCAGCATTTTCAGAGGTTCATAATGGACATTAAACCTCCCTTACTGGGGAGGGTGGAGAAGGTCACCCTTTATTTATAATCACAGGCACCAGACACACAGAGGTGCCGAATGACTCTTACATCTGGCACACCCAAATCTCAGTGGAGCCCACTGAGAATATCGCCCGGTCCAAGGTGACTGAATTTCAGATCAAGGGGCAACAGAATTAATATGGATTTGGGGCAGATCTTGTAACCTGCTAGAATTTTCTGTGCTTTCAGGAACAGGAAGTGAAATCTTCTTTTCCGAAAAGGAAGGTAACTACATTGAGTAAGTCAGGATCATCTCATCAAAGTTTATGATAAGGCATAGATGTTTGGAGGTGCCAAAGGACTGCTCTCCCCACACACTTCCATCACAAGAGGGGACCTGATCCAGGATGGTAGCCCTCTGACTTAGCAGTACCATGTCAGGGCACAAACAGGGGTGGGGGAAAATGCTTCTCTGTCTGCCTATCTCCCTGGGCCCCATTCCCTGAACAGTGTTACACCAGCAATCAGAGTACAGTGGTACCTTGGGTTCAGAACTTAATTTGTTCTGGAGGTCTGTTCTTAACCTGAAGCACCACTTTAGCTAATGGGGCCTCCCGCTGCCACTGCGCAATTTCTGTTCTCATCCTGAAGCAAAGTTCTTAACCCGAGGTACTATTTCTGTGTTAGCAAAGTATGTAACCTGAAGCGTCTGTAACCTGAAGCATCTGTAAACTGAGGTACCACTGTACTCGTCTAGACTTCACTCTGAAACAAATGATTCTAAGACACAAGTCTACAGAATCTCAGTTTTTGAAGCCCATAAGGTGCTTACAAAAATCAGCGCCTGTTCCCTGGTGAGCCCCTTCTCTATGGTACCAAACAGTGTCCGAGAAAGCTTGCCAATTGTCTTTTAAGAAAAATACATACATGTGCGTGTGTGTATAGCTGTTACTTAAAAGTTGTAGACCACAGGCAAGAAACATTCATATGTGAATCTGCCCCAAGTGAAAGTAAGGGTGTAAGAACAGTCCTGCTGGATTATATCAAAGGCCATCTAGTTCAGCAACTTCCTCTATAGAGGGGCCAAAGGGATACCTATCGTATAAGCTCCAAAGCAGAACAGGAATGCAGTACCCCTCTCCTGCTGTTGAGGGAGCTGGGCATGTTTAGCCTGGAGAAGAGGAGGCTGAGAGGACATATGATAGCCATCTTCAAATATCTCAAGGGTTGTCACATGGAAGATGGAGCAGGATTGTTTTCTCCTGCACTAAAGGTTAAGACTTGAATCAATAAGTTACAAGTAAGGAGATTCCAACACAACATCAGGAAGAACTTTCTGACACTAAGAGCTGTTTGACAGTGGAACAGAATACATTGAAGGTTGTGGACTCTCCATTAGAGGTTAAAAAGCAGAGACATCACCTTGCCAACAAAGGTCCGTATAGTTAAAGCTACGGTTTTCCCAGTAGTGATGTATGGAAGTGAGAGCTGGACCATAAAGAAGGCTGATCACCGAAGAATTGATGCTTTTGAATTCTGGTGCTGGAGGAGACTCTTGAGAGTCCCACGGACTGCAAGAAGATCAAACCTATGCATTCGGAAGGAAATCAGCCCTGAGTGCTCACTGGAAGGACAGATCCTGAAGCTGAGACTCCAATACTTTGGCCACCTCATGAGAAGAGACGACTCCCTGGAAAAGACCCTGATGTTGGGAAAGATGGAGGGCACAAGGAGAAGGGGACGACAGAGGACGAGATGGTTGGATAGTGTTATCGAAGCTACTAAAATGAGTTTGACCAAACTGTGGGAAGCAGTGTAAGACAGGAGTGCCTGGCGTGCTCTGGTCCATGGGGTAACGAAGAGTCGGACACAACTAAACAATGAAGCAGAGGTTGGATGGCCACCTGTCATGGGTGCTTTAGCTGAGATTTCTGCATTGCAGGGGGTGACCTTTGGGGCCCCTTCCAACTCTACAGTTCTATGAATCGATGAGTCTGGAAGTAACTGGATGTGTTATTGAATGATGGCATGCATGCACAAGCCAGCTCTCAACCCGAAAACTGAATTGGAGATCTTAATTAGAGTGAAGCTCAGTGGGGCAGCAATCCTTGGCATCTCCTCTTAAAAAGCACCTGGAAAGGCAAAAGTCACAGGTTCAATCCCCGGCATCTCCAGGAACGGCTGGGAAAGACACCTGCCTGAAACTCTGAAGAGATTCTGCCAGTCAGTGTAGACAATATTGAGCTAGATGGACCAGTGGTATGACTCAGTATAAGGCAGCTTCCTATGTGATTCCCAAGTATGAATCAGACAACTGTCCTCCGCCTGAGATCCTGGAGAGCTGCTGCCATTCAGAGTGGGCAATACTAGGTTATTTGAACCGACAGTTTGACTTTGCACAGGGTAGATTCATATGTCGACTCTTGTCTCCTGTATCTAAATGCAAAGGCTATTTAATCTGCTGGATGACACTGCTTTTCATTATAGCTAAACAAATGAACAAACAAACACTTTAAACTGCCAGCCTATCCATTAAAGTGAGAGTATCGGCATTCAAACCAGTCATCTCTTGTTAAAAGCAATTCACTCTGAGAAACCATATATTTTCTCCTACTTGTGCAGCTGCCTCCAGATTCTCAAAGCCACAGCTAATTGGAAGGCCTTGGACCACAGTGTTGTTGGCTGATCTGCACCCTTTTAACAAGCCTCACCTCCATGCCACCCAGCGCAGCAATTTGCGTTAAATGGAGAAATAAATAACTATGGAAAGCAAAGCACAATGCGGCTGATTACGGTTTGGCACGCCCAACCTGCATTTTCATGGATGGGTTGTGCAGATGATTCCTGATGGTTCTGAGTCTGTCTCCATGGACAGGAGAATGACCACCCCTCTCCCCATTATTATTTCATCTTGTGGCCCCGTCCCTTGAACATCGTGCATGCGTTTGACAGGGGTGGCTCCTGGCACAACCAGCACTGACTTCTCTGTCACCTAGTTCTTCCTTCTTGTAGTACCATCAGGAATGCAGGCGGATCATTCACACTCAGCAGCGCTCCTCCCAACAGCTGGCCTGCAGCTGAACTACTTTGCAAGGGGAGTCATGAGCCCCTTTCAAAGGGCTGCCTTGCAGAGAGCTTTGCAAAAGCACTTTTTCGTGGGCATGTTGCAAAGCACTCTGCAAGACCCCTGTGGTCACAAAAGGACATCGTTGTCACATGGGGTAATAGGCAGGCGAGTGTCTCCGCCCACCTGCCAAATTTGGACTACAAGGGATAAAGGAGATCAACAATATGGTTCACTGGCCAGATCAAGACAGCGTCTGCTGTCTCCACTCCTCAACATGCCACAGAGAAGGAAGACTGGTTATCGAAGCTCCCATCCCATAGACAGAATGCAACATCAGGGCCTATCTGATGCCTCAAGGGCAGCTGCTATGAACTTTACTGATCACCCAGGCTGTCTGGTCCCCTTCCTGACATGTAATGCAAAACACAGAGATTCTAAGACCCTGAGTCCCTCCCTCCTCACATCATGATTTATAATTGGATTAAGTTTTAACACCTCTGAGGATTGCTTCATTTAGTCTTAAATTTCTGCATTGCCGAATGTGGCAATATGGCTTGTTGTTTGCCTAATTATGCTGTTGCTAAGGGATGACTTTTGGAACACTTTTAGATTCTTGCCGGCTCTGTACATTGTGCAGCGGCTGCTTCTTCTGAAACATGCAGAAAATAGATCTGAACTTATTTTTCGTTTGTAGAATCGCATGCAGCCTGCGTTCCTTGCGTGATCAAAACATTTAAATGGCATAGTGAGACATCTCCAAGGAATAAAAACATCCTGTCCTATCATTTCTGACCGTCACATATATTCATTCTAAAGATGGCTGACCTTTATACTTCCATGGGGGCTACAGTCTTGAACTGAGCCTTGAACTGAGAAAGCAAAAAACAGCCTTTGCACAAACCCTGTGGAATGAGGCGTTGGGATTCTGGACTGCACAACTTGAGGCTTCTAGTGAGTGCATGTGGTGATCCTTTTGAATACTCCCCACACCTACTAATCAAGCATATCAGGCAGCAAGCTATGACAAACCATTTCCCCAGAGAAGCTGCTTTTCTACATGCAGGGAGGTTGTTTTTGTTTTTCTAATGGAGAGGGGAGCATTTAAAATATGCACCCCAGCTTCTGCGGTACTAAGGTGCCTTAACATACCCTTAGCTTGCAGGAGGGACGCGGGTGGCACTGTGGGTTAAACCACAGAGCCTAGGACTTGCCAATCAGAAGGTCAGCAGTTCAAATCCCTGTGGCGGGGTGAGCTCCTGTTGCTCGGTCCCTGCTCCTGCCAACCTAGCAGTTCGAAAGCACGTCAAAGTGCAAGTAGATAAATAGATACCACTCCAGCGGGAAGGTAAACGGCGTTTCTGTGCACTTCTCTGGTTCGCCTCAGATGTTCCTCCTGAGAAAGAATAGTAAAATCTAGATTCTAACCATCACTTAGCAGAGATTCAGTGAGCCTGGCAACAGAAAGGATGTTGAAGAATTCAGATAAAAATGGAAAAGGAAGTGGAAATTGCAGCAGTTTGTATGCTCATCTATGGTCAGGAATGGAAGTCAGACATACAAATAAAACTGGGATTTGTTCATGTTGTTGCTGGACTGGGTTTTTTAAAGTCCACAAAAAACTTCTAATCAATTACTTTTTAAAATTTGTTTTGATGTTCCCTTTGCATTGAAATGAATGTAATTTGTGAAAGTTAGATGAACAGTTACGTAACTCACGTAAATTAGCAGGCAGCGAGACAAATTATGTAGCATTTGGGGGAAACTGAAGTGCAGCAAAATGGAAACAGTGCTAATTGTGACAAATATGGGTTGGATTGGCAATTGCTGCCTTCTCACAACCCTTGGCAATAGGTGTGCTCCTCTAATGCAGCTTCCTGCATGCATGCATGTGCAAACACATGATGCATTATGAGGGAGCAGGATCAAACCCACCGTCCATTCTCCCAACATCACCATGTCCGCTGAGCAGCTTCCCATTAGGCATTACTGAGAAAGCCCCATGTAGAGTTCCACCTACAAATGGAAACACTGAGCCACATGTGCCTGTGTTAGAGAATGTGTCTGGTGGGTGCAATTCTGCTTTCCTCTCCCCCATTCACTGAACACATGGGAACATAGGAAGCTGCATGACACCAAGTCAGATGCCCTGGCCCATCTAGCTCTGAAGGAGCGTCTCCACCCCCATCGTTCTACCCGGACACTGAGGTCCAGCGCCGAGGGCCTTCTGGCAGTTCCCTCACTGTGAGAAGCCAAGTTATAGAGAACCAGGCAGAGGGCCTTCTCGGTAGTGGCGCCCGCCCTCCCACCAGATGTCAAAGAGAACCACAACAACCAGACTTTTAGAAGACATCTGAAAGCAGCCCTGTTTAGTGAAGCTTTTAATGTATTTTTTTTGAAGCCGCCCAGAGTGGATGGGGAAGCCCAGCCAGATGGGCGGGGTATAAATAAATTATTATTATTATTATTATTATTATTATTATTATTATTATTATTATTATTCTATTCTGACTGGCAGGGATTCCGACAAGCAACATTCCCTACCTGAACATGCCTGGGATCAAACCTGGGACCTTATGTATGGAAAGCAAGCACTCTACCACTGAGCTATGACTGTTCGCTATAGGAACAGTGATTTAACAGCCTCTGCAACAGTACCATAAGCATCCCCATTTAGCTCCAATGTAGGAACACTGGAAGCTGCTGGTTACTGAATCAGGCTACTGGTTCACCTAGTTCAGTATGATCTACAATAACTAGCAGCAATTCTCCAGCATTTTGGACAGGACTGCTCTACCTGAAGATACTGGGGATTGAAAGTAGGAAATCATGTGTGCTAATCAGATGCTCTACCACTGAACTACATCTGCTATATTTTGGGGAGGTGTCATGCAAAAACCATATGCTTTCCCTTCACGTATAAAGCTCGAGGGCTTCAGGGCTAAAAATGTGCTCTTTCAAGTGCACGGGGTCCTCAGCATTCGACGCGGAAAGTCAGTGTATTTCGCATGTGCTATGAATAGCTAGCAACCTTGCAGATGTGCACAGAAGTAGATTTTTGAACGCACTGGGGAAACTGCCAAGGCTTTGCCCCACTCTTTTCAGTTTTCCTGGAGAGAAGTGAAGGAGGCAGTCAAGGAAATGGAAGTGGGGACAAAACCGGGGTTTCTTAGTCTGGTTTTAATACAACGCAGACCACCAGCAGGGTAGCACAGGGAGCTGCCTTACACTGAGTTGGACCACTGGTCCATCTAATTCAGTATGGTCTACACTGACTGGCAGAAGCTCTCTAGAGCTGCACTTCAGGAGATTTCCCCAGCCCTACTTGGAGAAACTGGGAGCTGAACCTGGGACGTTCTGGCTGGAAGAGTATGGCAACATTTAAAGCTGAAAAAGTGTGATTTGTTTGATGGTGGTTGATGCACGCTGATCGATACCAGAGTAGTCGTAAGCCCCTTTCAAAAGCACATGGGATTTCAGCCACAACATGCCCAGAATCTCCCATGCCAGCCGTTGTCAAACGCAATGGGTGCCACAACATGCCAGACTGGAAGGAACAAATGCTAGCCCCCTCCAAAATGACAAAATACATTTTGGCCATCTGTTTCAGCATAATTCTGGCAGCTTACTACTGAAGCAGAGTGCCACCTCCAATATTTCTGGACTGCATTTCAACGGATCAGTTTATAGACTCATAACCCACTGCAAAAAAGGGAAAAGGACAAGTCATCTGTCCCCAAAACAATTACCTTCTTCTCTACCACAATAAGAACACAGAATGGCATCAGGGAACATTGGTCCATGTAGCTCAGCATCGTCTCCCATGACTGGCTGTAGCTGGTCAGGGTTTCAGATGGGAGCTCTACCTGGAGATACCCGGGATTGAACCTTCCAGATGCAAAGCAGATGCTCTGGAACTGAACTAGGGCTCTTCCATTAAATGGGGGAGAGCCTTCACAGTGGTGGCGCCCCAGGTTTGGACCAATTTTCTTCAAGACAAGCAAGCCATGCTAGCTTAAGTCAAGCACAGAAAAGTCTTGTCCCTGCAGTTTTAGTTTTAACGTTGCACAACGAAACCTTGCAGGAAACTCTGACCTCCTAGGAGAACAGCTCGAGTTGAGGGTTCCTGCCAGCCAGCCATGCCCTCCTCTGGGGTACTATACACCCTCAAGCAGTTAGAGGGTATGATGCTATATTGCACATCCGGCCACGAAACACCTGGCACTGATTTAAGCTCATGCGATGTTATGGAATATGCACCAACATTCCAACTTTTCCGGAAGCGAGCCTGTAAGCTTCTAATAGTGATTTTACAAAGTTCGAATCTGGTTTTATGTTGAGAAAAGTGAGGCGGAAGTCCGAGGCTCACCTAGAAGAAAGCTGCATTCAACTCAACGGGGCTTACTTCTGAGTAGACGCGTACAGGATTGCACTGTGTATCTGAGATAGGGGATTATCTGCTCCAGAGTTCATCAAATGTCTCTGACTAAGATGCCTGAGCCAAGATTTCCCAGGCTTATGTCCATTTCTATCATTTGAACCACGCTAACTTAGTTATACAGCTCACTAGTTGCCAGACCGCCCCAACAGTCCTCTGCCGAGCGCCTTCATTTGTTTATTCCCCCAGCTGCAGTGTGCATATTTTTATGGTTCATTTCCCCAGCATCACTTATAATGGTACCCATGGTGATAAGCACAATGCAAATACTCTGACAGATGGATGCAGTTGCAGAGTCTGCAGAAAGAATGGGAGAGGGGTTCATAGACTTTCAGGCTTACTATTTCTGGGGGGGGAAAAGAGATCACTCTGATATTGAAAGGATGCTTTCAGATGAACAAGAAATATTCTAGTATGCATATAAATACAAGAACACAAGATGAGCCCTGCTGGATCAGGGCCAAAGCCTATACAGTTCAACATCCTGATTTCCACAGAGGCCAACCAGATGACTACGGGAAGCTCATGACGTAGATCCACTGGGAGCTGCTTTATACAGAGTGAGACCCATTGGACCATTTACTGTAGCTCAGTGTTTTCTACACTGGCTGCCAGAGGCTCTCCCTTAACTGGAAGCGCAAGGGATTGCGCTGGGGATTGAATCTGGGGGACCTTCTGTGTGCAAAGGATGTATACTCTTGCAGCAAGGCATACGCTCTAGCATGAGCTGTGACCCTCTCAAAGACCTGAGGGCAATAACCATTTCCTACTTTGGTCCCTAGCACTGATATTCAGAAGCAAGGTGCCTCTCATCCTGGACGGCCCACCTTATCCTATAGAGATCTGCCTAACACCCTTTGAAAGCCATCTTAATTTCTTAATAAGAAATGTTGGATAGCTCAGTTGGTTAGACCACAGTGCTGAGAATGCCAAGGTTGCAGGTTTGATTCCGAAGAAGAAGAAGAAGAAGAAGAAGAAGAAGAAGAAGAAGAGGAGGAGGAGGAGGAGTTTGGATTTGATATCCCGCATTATCACTACTTGAAGGAGTCTCAAAGCGGACAACAATCTCCTTTCTCTTCCTCCCCCACAACAAACACTCTGTGAGGTGAGTGAGGCTGAGAGACTTCAAGGAAGCGTGACTAGCCCAAGGTCACCCAGCAGCTACATGTGGAGGAGTAGGGAAGCGAACCGGGTTCACCAGATTACGAGTCCACCATTCTTAACCACTACACCACACTGGCTCAGTGTGGTGCAGGGACAGCTGCATGTTCCTGCATTGCAGGGGGGTTGGACGAGATGACCCCCAGCATCCCTTCCAACTCTGTGATTCTCTGAGATAAGTTGGTGGCCCTCGGCACACCTTGTGGAAGCAAATTCAACACACTGTGTGAAGAATCATCTCCCTTACTCTGTGCCGAATCTCCCAGCTCCCAGCTTCACTGGGATGGTCTTATTTGGTTCCAGAGATGGAGAGAAGAAGTTCCATCTCTCCACCACACCACACCACACCTAATTTTATACATCTCTGTCTTGACCTTCCTCCATTACTCACTCCTTTTTCCTCCTGATCAATTTGGGCTGCTCTTTTCTGCACATCACCCAGCTCTACACTATCCTGTTTGAGATGAAGCAATCAGAACTGAAAAAGAGGGAGGCAGGTGAAAATGGCATCAGGGATGCTACACCTAAACATTTCCTTCCCACCCCATAGGGATCTCCATAGGGTCATCTGTCACAAGTGCCATGTGGAAAAGATCCTGATAAATACTCAATGTTTGAATATGGCTACTTTGGCTTCCTTAACAGATCTTTTGTTATTTGGAAGGATTTATGTTCTGATAGACAGGGTAACAACAAACCACAGCAACAGCAACAGCAAAATTGTAAATAAAAAAAAGACCTTACAATATTGGCAGTTTTATTCAATCCCTTTACTAATTATCCTGAACGTGAAATTTGCCTTTTTCGCAGCTCCTAGGCTCCAGATCGACATTGTCAATGCAGAGCCTCAATATACCCTTTGCTGGTCAGTCACCTGCCAGCAGGGATGCCCCACCCCCCAAAAAAATCAGTGTTCATGAATTCATCAATTCAATACATTTATATTCTGCCCTTCCTCCGAAAAGAACCGAGGGAGAAAGGCCATAAAGGAAATAAAACATATTTAAAACAATTCCAGCACAGAGACAGACTGGGGCAGGTTTCTACTTAGAAGGCTTGTTGCAAGACAGTAGGCACCACAAAGCCAAACGAGATGATGCTGGTCTAATATTTAATGGGAGGGAAGTTCCAAAGCTATATGTGAAGCTAGGGGTGTTTGCTGCTGTTGTTGTCCCAATGGACATCGCTTCACCCTCGCATTTGCCAAAGTCTCCGTTCACCGAGCTCGGAGAGATCACGCTGGAGCTCTCGACAATACAGTTTTGTCTCCACCATCCTGGATAGTGGCAGCGCACATGTTTCAATATGTGGCATCTTCACTTGGGGTGGGGAGCTCGACTTGGAAAAGCCTCTGTCCGAGGCCTTAGGAGGAGTAGACAGTCGATGGAAATAGGGAGCGACTATGAGCAGCTTTCTATTTCAGCACATGGTAGATGGAAGGGCGGAAGATCATTTAAAAGTTGTGCATCGCCAGATAAGCAGGTGTGTGTGTGTGTTTGGGTGGAGTGGGGTGAGTGGAACCCAGAACTGCTGTCATTAATTGTAGACATCTGCCAGAGAGAGAATACATGTGCAATTCCACCCACCCCGTTCTTTCCCACAAATTAGCTCAATTTGATTTTCAGGAGACAATGAGGAGCAATGTACTTCGTTGCTAAAAATATCCTCATCCCTTCACCCTCCCACTTGGGGTCTTCCCAAAGGAAAGTGTATCTTTGCCCTTCTTCCCTTCCAAGGAGAAAGACCCCCCCTCCCCTTTTCCAAAATATCCGCTCAAAAAGGCACAGATATCTGTTAAAGATGCTTAGCATTTAAATTGCAGGTTGGGGTGTTAAAAGCACTTCGTTTTCACGACCCTCCCAGAAATCCCCACAAAACAACCCTGTAAGGTCTTATTACCATCCCTGACTGCAGGGAAGAAGGTTGAAACTGGGAGAAACCAGCATATCTAGGGCTAAGAACAATGCTGCTAAATTTAAACACAAAGGCTACCAAGTGAGTTGGTTGGCCTTGGTAAGATACGAACTGGGCACTTGGTGGTTCGCTGCTTGGCCTCTTAGCCACTGTGCTACAGTAGCACGTGGCAGCAGCCTGTCAAAGGCAGTGGCGAGGAACAAGGCAAATCCTAGCAGCGAGCAATGAAGCCTTGCAGACCACCAGCCAGAAAAGTATTAAGCCACCAGGTGTTGTTTTTGCAAGTGTCTTGGATAGTCCCAGAGACTGATCCATGCTGAGTTGCCTTTGATGACAAGCAAATGTGTCTATACTGTATGTGAATAATGAAACACACACACAATAAAGAAATGAAACAGATAAATAGAGGGATATGAAAAATGCTTTGGAGTTCTTTCAAGTAAAACTCAGAAATGATGGACTTATTGATCTTGCAGAGCTTCCAGGGGGAGGATCTGGTGTAAATTAATTGCGCTCTCTCTCTCTCTCTCTCTCTCTCTCTCTCTCTCTCTCTCCACACACACACTACTTGAAGTACAGGTCAACACAAAGCAAGGAGTAATGAAAGCATTGAATAACTGCCGGTTGTTTTCTTAAATAAATATTCAACAACAGCATGCAGCAACAGGGAGATTAGAGTCCATAGCATGCTTTCTTCCCCAATGTCATTTTCATCCAAGATTTGGGGTGTACGAATCTAGAACAACCACTGATCTTGTGCCACACTGAATACTTAACCCGTTTACTGTGGCACAAGCTTTTCCGAGCTCCTTCATCCTCTGCACAAAGTGATAGATACTTAGGTGCTGGGGGGGGGGTACATCTGTATGTTACAGTGGTGAAAGTTCACATTTACACCAGCTGCTAATCTCAAGATGAATTTCACGACTGTCTAAAACTAGATTACGTATTTCCCTCACTTTGCTGGACACCCAGCCTGTGGAAGCTGACAATCCCATTTGGCGATAGTCAACACTCACTGCTGCATCTCCAGACTTTTAAAAAACGCTGCCTTGGGGAATGAGAGCATGCAAATGCGAATGTCAGCCTCCACCAAATTTGGGGTATTTACTGTAACACATGCACACAGGGCAGGATGGCGGGGGAAGTATTGGGCTCTATTCCTTTCTTGCTGAATGACAGCAACAAAAGGTCCCCTTTTGGAATTCATTTCAACCTGTCTTTTATCACAGAGCAGTGAAACTGGTTACCTCCCCCCCAAAAACCAAACCTTAGCATGCAAGTCAACCCCAGCATTTTGATGCAGGAAACACAAAATTATCCAGCTATCCAAGACTAAATTAGAATCAAATTCACACACATATCAGAATTGCAGGCAAATAGACAGAAACAAATTCTTCTCCTTCTCTCTTTCTCTCTCCCCCCCACTGCCTCTAGTTAACAAAAGCTACATCACTTTCTCCTCTTAGCAGCAAATGCAAACCACCCAAAAAGCAGGGATGCTAGCCTCTGATTTATCCTCAGTTGCATTCCCCAAGACTGGCATACCGAAAAAGCCAGAAACTTAGATATTATGATTATTGGAGTGTCTTTTGGGGGGGGGGGGGAGTGTTGCAAAATTTTGGTGAAGAATTCAGACATGCACTTTTTGCCCCTTCCTCTTCTCTCAGCCCCCGAATCTGACACCAGGTCATAAAATGACAAGGCACAGAAATGATTCTAAGCCTCTGCCAGCGCCGGTGACAACTACCTAGGTCAGAGGGACGCTTTCAAAAGCAACGAGACAGATTTGCCGGCACCTTGGAGGAGAACTGAAGCCACATCACTCACCCAAAAGGCAGGTTTCGCTGGAACAAAAGCAGGGTGCTCCAGCTCTTTCAAGATCCCCCCTGTCAGCCGCGGAGTTCGCACTTGCCTTTATAATTAAGCCAAGCAGCTCTGCTCAGTCACTGAATCTGATGAATTATAAAACGGGTAGCTCCCAGACTCTCATATTTTACATCACAGAGGGAGGTCAGTCAACGAGGCACACACACACACTCACACACAGCCTGTGTACATGTATTCGGTTATAACTCATCCCAATAAACACATTAGAGCTGGCAGCGGGGACTGTAATTGGTGCTTAGGATGCAGAAGCTCAAGCCAATGGCAGGCTGCAGCAACCACCCTCTGCTCTGTGCAGCATCCTCAATTGTCACTCACAGCACCTTGTTAAGGTGGAACGGCCAAGACTGCATTAAGGCCAGCAGGAGGGTCATTGAGGGTGCCAGAAATAGGCCCAGCTGGGTCAGCGCTAAACTCACTTCTAAAGCAGGGGGGAAATGGGGGTCACACTTGCTGTTCAAGTGTACTGTGTGAACTACTTTGGGCACGCAATGTGGAGAAGCGGCACCCCCCTTGAAAGGGAGGGTGGTTTAAATTCAGTGAGCAATGGGCAAACTCGCTGAGGTTCTTCTTAGTGTGGTATGGTGGTTAAGAGAAGTGCTTCCCCCCCCAAAAAAATGTTTAGGGGTACTCTCATTTTCCTAGTTACATTTTAATGTATTTTTAATCTTTGTTGGAAGCCACCCAGAGTGGCTGGGGAAACGCCCATCCAGATGGGCGGGGAACAAATAAATAATTATTATTATTATTATTATTATTATTATTATTATTATTATTATTATTCCTACTCATATTGAAATGCTGCCCCTCAATGAGGCCAAACTTAGATTCACAAAATGTTTAGGGGTATGTGTACTCCTGCATTCCCCGCCCCCCCCGAAAAAAGGCACTGGTTAAGAGTTTTGGACTAGGGCGTGGGAGGCCAGGGTTCAAATCCCCACTCAGCCATGAAGCTCGGCCTCAGGTCAGTTACTCATCCTCAGTCTGACCAACCTCACAGGGTTGTGGTGAGGATAAAATGGGGAGAACAACTACCTTGAACACCTTGGAGAAAATATGGGGCATAAATGTGATACAGAAGAAGAAGAAGAAGAAGAAGAAGAAGAGGAGGAGGAGGAGGAGGAGGAGGAGAAGGAGGAGGAGGAGGAGTTTGGATTTGATATCCCACTTTATCACTACCCAAAGGAGTCTCAAAGCGGCTAACATTCTCCTTTCCCTTCCTCCCCCACTCACTCTGTGAGGTGAGTGAGGCTGAGAGACTTCAGAGAAGTGTGACTAGCCCAAGGTCACCCAGCAGCTGCATGTGGAGGAGCGGAGATGCGAACCCGGTTCACCAGATTACGAGTCTATCACTCGTAACCACTACACCACACTGGCTCTCGAAGAATAAGTAGTAGGAGGAGTTTGGCTTGAGGTAGTGGAGATTCTCAGCATGAGTTTGACCAAACTGCGGAAGGCAGTGGAAGACAGAAGTGCCTGGCGTGCTCTGGTCCATGGGGTCACGAAGAGTCAGACACGACTACACGACTAAACAACAACACAGTGGTGATTCTGAGCTTTCCTCTCCACAATTTGGGGGAAAGCAGAATTTTTTCCTCCAATCCCAACAGAGAGTCCCTCCTCCCCCAAAGCCATTCCTGCTACTATCCCACAAACAGGGCCCTTTTAAGAAAAAGGGAAGGATCAAAGGGGAGTGGTTTGCCCTGCTCAACATTCTGGATTCCTGGACCGAAACTGTTGCCATTATAAGAAGACTTGATGTCCCAATGGGAAGGCCACAAGCAAAACCTGAATGCAACAACGCTCTCTGTTCCTGCAGTCTCCAGGAACTGGTATCCCTAAACATACTACCTCTGGCAGGAGAGGACTAACAGAGCTATCAGGGTTTGTAGTCACTGTAGACATACCATGTCTAGTCGGGGCCATCTTTAGCCTATGTGTCACCGGGGTGCAAAGATCTGCCCTGCGCCCCCAAATTTAGGTCATTTTGCGTGCACGGCGCCATTGAGAATGACAATCGCTGCCGCTAGCCTGACACACCTTTGATAAATGAGTGCACAAAGTCAAAAGTCCTTTAGTGAAACAGTAGGTACACATTTTGTTAATACCTAGGTATATATGTATTTTGTTTTTCTAGCTTGATCAAAATTATTTCTTATTTCATAACAGGTTAAGAGCTTAGATGGCTTCAGCGGCGGGTGCCTGGTGCCCCATAGAATTCGGCGCCCAGGTGCCCCACACATCTTGCACCCCTGGGGAAAGACGGCCCTGTGTCTAGTATTTCTAGTGAAGGACTGAGGGCAGCGAGAAAAAAGGAACAGTGGGGGGGGGGATCCAAGAGTGTACCACACATCACATCACATCACGGCTCAGAGCTCAGGTGGGAATCATAGGTAAAGGTAAAGGGACCCCTGACCATTAGGTCCAGTCACGGACGACTCAGGGGTTGCGGCGCTCATCTCGCTTTACTGGCCAAGGGAACCGGCGTACAGCTTCCAGGTCATGTAACCAGCATGACTAAGCCGCTTTTGGCGAACCAGAGCAGCGCACAGAAATGCTGTTTACCTTCCCGCCGGAGTGGTATCTATTTATCTATTTGCATTTTGACGTGCTTTTGAACTGCTAGGTGGGCAGGAGCAGGGACCGAGCAACAGAAGCTCACCCCGTTGTGGGGATTCGAACCACCGACCTTCTGATCGGCAAGTCCTAGGCTCTGTGGACCCCAGAATGTTCTTTGTAATGGAATGAGGCCCTGGGATGTTTCCCCACTCCTTTTTCTGGGGAAAGGAAGTTTGGAGCTTGGAATGCTCACATCCCTTTCAAAACGCCCAGGTTAAAAACCGAGTTAGTCTGGGACAAGCTTCTCACACTGTCAAAAGTGGGCAAGAAGGGACCATAGTCATGCCCTGGATTTCCTTCCTTTATTATTTTTAGGCTCCCTTTTAAAGCCTAAAGGCCTCGCAAGGTGGCTTATATAAAACAGCCATTAGAAAATGCCCAGTCATGTTTCAATAAAAGAGCATGCTTAAAACAACAGCCTACAAGTTTGCAGGCCAGCGAGCATCATTACATAACTGATGAAAACAACTCAGAACAGCTTCAGGCCAGCAGCACCAAAAGTCTATGAAGAACACATCCTGAAATAAGTTGGATTATTATTATTACCCATTTTAAAAGTTTGTACTGACAAGGCCATACATTTGGGAGTTCCACAAACATGGGGCCACCCCCATGAAGGCCCTGTATTTGGTGCCTGTCAGTCCAAATGATCTTAAAATCAGGCCTATGAGGAGGAACGCTGTAGCTGATCTCAGGACCTAGGCAGGTTTATCTGGCTGAAGGCAGTTCATTTGACCCATCCCCAGCCTGATTTACAGTGGTACCTCGGGTTAAGTACTTAATTCGTTCCGGAGGTCTGTTCTTAACCTGAAGCACCACTTTAGCTAATGGGGCCTCCTGCCACCGCCGCACCGCAGAGTATGTAACCTGAAGCGTATGTAATCCGAGGTACCACTGTACTCCAATTGTTCATCTCATAGCGGTGCTCCGAGAATGGGAAAAAGCTGGTTGGGGAAACAGAGGAAAAGGCAGGGCATATATCGGCATTCTTCCCTTGCTGTTGTCTGCAGCAGGGCTGAAGATGTGGCGGTGGACTCACCATTCTTAAAAACAAAAAAATCCTGCTGGATGAGGCCTATGACTCATCAAGTCCAGCTTCCTGTTCTCACAGTGGCCAACAAGATGCTTGCAGGGAATCCGCATTCGGGACCCAAACACAAGAACACTTTCTCTTCTTATGGTTTCCAAAAACAGGTATTTAGAAGCCTTCCTGCCTCTGACTGGATGCTAGTGACCACTGACTCCATTATCCTCCATGAATTTACCCAATCCTCTCCTAGAGGCATCCAGTCTTTCCCCGCTAGGCTTGGGAGTTGTTGTTGCTGTTTTGGTAAAGTTGCTCCTTAATCCGCTGAATTATCAGTTGCTGCAAAGAACAATCAGTAGAGTGCTGTCGGGTTCACGTCCTTCTTCTGGGCTACCAGTAGTTAGTTGGTTGGCTACAGTGGGGTGGAGGATGCTTTTTACATTAGTATGATGATAGTGGGACATGGGTGGCGCTGTGGGTTAAACCACAGAGCCTAGGACTTGCCGATCAGAAGGTCGGCGGTTCGAATCCCTGCGACGGGGTGAGCTCCCGTTGCTCGGTCTCTGCTCTTGCCAACCTAGCAGTTCAAAAGCACGTCAAAGTGCAAGTAGATAAATAGGTACCGCTCTGGTGGGAAGGTAAATGGTGTTTCCGTGTGCTGCTCTGGTTTGCCAGAAGTGGCTTAGTCATGCTGGCCACATGACCCGGAAGCTGTACGTCAGCTCCCTTGGCCAATAAAGCGAGATGAGCGCTGCAACCATTGAGTCGGTCACGACTGGACCCAATGGTCAGGGGTCCCTTTACCTTTATGATGATGCTGAACAGCATGATTACATTTCTCTAAATGGCTTAGGACCATGAAGGAGTGCTTCTTCCCACAGTGCCCTGCTCTTGCACTGAGAGCTTAGGACCATAGGAAGCCCTCTTATACAGAGTCCACCTAGCTCACCATGATTTCAGGCAGGTGAAGCCACCACTCAGCTATGGCTTTCCCCCAATGCTTTGCTTTAAATAAGGAGTTTTCTTCTCGATGGTTACTTTAGAGCAGTGGGAATACAAATAGCTCGATTAGGAAAGAGCAATTGATAAGACGACCCAGCCTTGTTCCTGGGAGACGGAACAATCAATGAGGCTGGCTGGACGTGGCTTGGATAGCCATTCGTACTATTAACTAGACTGTGGATCCAGCCTATCAGAAGACCTATTGTTAAGCAGCAAGGCTCTTCAGGGAACAGCCCGGTTTACTGAGTCGATCAGGAAACACCTTGCCTGCAATTGCATTTTAGCCAGGCAGAAGAGTCTACATGAAAACCACAGCTATGAAAGCTTGATAGCTCCTATCAAGGGACAGTCAAGCACTCTTGTTTGCCTTGCTCTTTGCTTAGAGCGACACAAAAAGGACTTTAAATGTTTTAGGAGTTGTCCCTATTGCTGCATGAGATGTATCTATCTGCTCATTCAATGGGCTTCCTCTTCCTCTCTTCTCCCCACACAGCCTAAAAAAACTGTTCTATAGCATCCCCCAACTCTCTGAAGAATATTTTGAAAGTGCATGTGGGGGGACTTCAGGGGAGAGAAGCAGGATGTTCTATTGCAGAAGAGGAAGTCTGTCAGAGATGGGGGAGAAATTCAGTCCAGTTCACATGTAAAGGTGAACCTACCTAATTCACACATTCTGAAACAATATGTTCACACATCTCCAGATTTTGCAATGCAGCTGTCGAGCCGAGTACTGCATACCAAAAATCACACACCAAGGCAAAAGTTAGCATATAAATTCATATATTAGTGAAAATAACGTTATGCTGGGGGAAATTGCTTTGGAAAGATGTGCATATTAGGCAAACATTGCATATTTTAGAATATATTAACACTAAAATGCTGATGAATATTCACGAGGACCTGTTTGCTGCTTCGAATGATAAACTAATGTGGAGAAACTAGAAGACACTGAAGCTGAGAGGTTCACTCACTGCCACATGGGGCACAGCAGAAGGGGAGGCTGCCTGGCCCAAGACATTTTGCTGAATTAGTTGAAGGAGAAGATGCTGTCGCCCTTTCATTCCACACCAAGAAGGCACAGCCAGACTGAGATAGCATTTGCCCCAGCTTCCTGTTTCTGGCGGTGAGAAATGGCTGACTCCCATACGATCGGATCCCAGCCGTGCTGGTAATTCAGGGCTGATATGGGGGTAATTTTGGACTCACAGCTGTCCATGGAGGCACAGGTAAAATCTGTATCCAGGGCAGCTGTTTACCAGCTCCATCTGGTTCGTAGGCTGAGACCCTATCTGTCTGCAGACTGTCTTGCCAGAGTGGTACATGCTCTGGTTATCTCCCACTTGGACTACTGCAATGCGCTCTATGTGGGGCTACCTTTGAAGGTGACCCGGAAACTACAACTAATCCAGAATGCAGCAGCTAGACTGGTGACTGGGAGCGGCCACCGAGACCATATAACACCGGTCTTGAAAGACCTATATTGGCTCCCAGTATGTTTCCGAGCACAATTCAAAGTGTTGGTGCTGACCTTTAAAGCCCTAAATGGCCTCGGTCCAGTATATCTGAAGGAGTGTCTCCTCCCCCATCGTTCTGCCCGGACACTGAGGTCCAGCTCCGAGGGCCTTCTGGTGGTTCCCTCACTGCGAGAGGCCAAGTTACAGGGAACCAGGCAGAGGGCCTTCTCGGTAGTGGCGCCCGCCCTGTGGAATGCCCTCCCATCAGATGACAAAGCGATAAACATCTACCTGACATTCAGAAGACATCTGAAGGCAGCCCTGTTCAGGGAAGTTTTTAATATGTGACATTTTAGTGTATCTTTCATCTTTGTTGGAAGCCGTCCAGAGTGGCTCGGGAAACCCAGCCAGATGGGCTGGGTACAAATAATAAATTATTATTATTATTATTATTATTATTATTATTATTATTATTATTATTATTATTTAGCCCTGGCAGACTCCCCAGGGTGGGGGAGGACTGTCTTGCAGACCCACAGATTGTCTGAGATTGTCAGCTCCCAGAACACGAACCTCTGGCCCTTCTGAGGCCGCTGAGCTCCAGGAAACATGGCCAGGAGTGATGGCAGCTGTCGTTCAGCAACACCTGGAGATCCTGGCACCTGCTCTACCTATTGCTAAGGTTCCTCTGGAGGTTTGTGCAATATGCAATAACTCCCTAGTTCTTTTTTTTGTCCTGAAAAGAATACTTGGCCTTTTCTCTGTTAAAGAGAAGGCACACAAAGGATAGCTGCGTGGCGTGTTATTGAATCCAATATTAGTCTGTTTAATGGTGTGTTCCTTCTCGCTCTTTTTCCAGCTTGTTGCTCGAGTTACCCTTGTGCAATTTGTCAGTCGTTGCAAATTTAAAGGAGCATCCCCCCCTCTCTCTCTCTGCCTCCAGCAGGATCCACCAGACAAAGCACCCAGTCAGACTAAATCGAGGGCAGGGAACATTTTTCAGCCCAAGGTCATCATTACCTTCTGGTCAATTTTCTGGGGTGGGAACACATGGAAGTGATGGGTGGAGTCAGAGGGGAAAGGGCAATTAATGTGGATCTTACCTTTGTACAGGATGCTAGTTTCTCCACACCCACCCACCCACCCACCCACCCACCTCTCTGTCTTCCACTCAGGCAGGCAAGCAGCACTGTGAAAGTTCAAAGATAAAGTTCAGGCAGGCCTAAACACTCATAGAGATTGCAAAGCAGGGCTGGTGAATCAGGAGGATGTGTAGCCTCCGAAGAGCCTAGAGGACCAACCATGTTTGGCCACATTTGGTCCCTGGGCCTGAGGTTGCCCACCCCAGGTTTAGATGCAAAACAGTGGAGGGTATGGTGAGGAAAACCATGACTAAGTAAGACCACAGTTTGCAAAGCAGAGTTGGCAAAATGTAGGCAAAAAGGAAGAGTTGACTTAAAATTTAAAGCCAACTGCAGCAGACTTGTTTTACTGAATCTATCCATCCATCCATCTATCTTTTACTGAATCTCTCTCTCTCTCTCTCTCTCTCTCTCTCTCTCTCTCTCTCTCTCTCTCTCTCTCTCGACTTACACTGGCTCCCAATATGTTTCCGAGCACAATTCAAAGTGTTGGTGCTGACCTTTAAAGCCCTAAACGGCCTCAGTCCAGTATATCTGAAGGAGCGGCACCTCCCCCATCGTTCTGCCCGGACACTGAGGTCCAGCTCCGAGGGCCTTCTGGCGGTTCCCTCACTGTGAGGGGCCAAGTTACAGGGAACCAGGCAGAGGGCCTTCTCGGTAGTGGCGCCCGCCCTGTGGAACACCCTCCCATTAGATGTCAAAGCGATAAACATCTACCTGACATTCAGAAGACATCTGAAGGCAGCCCTGTTCAGGGAAGTTTTTAATATGTGACATTTCAGTGTATCTTTTATCTTTGTTGGAAGCCGCCCAGAGTGGCTGGGGAAACCCAGCCAGATGGGCTGGGTACAAATAATAAATTATTATTATTATTATTATTATCTCTCTCTCTCTTTGTATTACAGTGGTACCTCGGGTTAAGAACTTAATTCGTTCTGAAGGTCTGTTCTTAACCTGCAACTGTTCTTAACCTGAAGAACCACTTTAGCTAATGGGGCCTCCTGCTGCCGCCATGCCGCCAGAGCCTGATTTCTGTTCTCATCCTGAAGCAAAGTTCTTAACCTGAAGCAATATTTCTGGGTTAGCGGAGTCTGTAACCTGAAGCGTATGTAACCTGAAGTGGATGTAACCTGAGGTACCACTGTACATTATATTTGTTAATACCTCTCTGGTCAGTCAAAGCCTCTTCTTTATGGACCATTGATCTGCTATATAATTCTATGTTCAGAGGATGGATGTGTGACAGAGATCAAGCATCCTCCAAGAGCTGCTGAAACAGGAAAATGTTAAAGGGCATGGAAGACAAGTGGGTTGATGATAAGCAGGTGGTGATGTTACTGTATCCTGCATACTGGCGTTAATGCAGAAATAAAAAGGTAAAAGGTAAAGGACCGCTGGGAGGTTAAGTCCAGTGAAAGGCGACTCTGGGGTTGCGGCGCTCATCTCGCTTCAGGCCGAGGGAGCCGGCATTTGTCCACAGACAGCTTTTCTGGGTCATGTGGCCAGCATGACTAAACCACTTCTGGTGCAACGGGACACCGTGACAGAAACCTTCCCGCCCTATTTATCTACTCACACTGGCATGCTTTCGAATTGTTAGGTTGGCAGGAGCTGAGACAGGCAACAGGAGCTCACCCCGTCATGGGGATTCGAACCGCCAACCTTCCGATTGGCAAACCCAAGCGGCTCGGCGGTTTAGCACCACAGCGCCACCTACGTCCCTTCATACAGAAATATGGTCCTGTTAGGGGGAATCAAAGGAAGCAGGGTGGGGTTGCAGCTTAGTTGTACAGCGAAAACAGAAGGTCTCAAGTTCAAACTGTGGGATCTCCAGTTAAAAAGATCTCAAGGAGCATGGGATGAGAAAGCCCTCAGTCTGAGATCCCAGAGAAACATTGCCCCCCAGCTCCCCACTGTGGACAACCCTGTGCCAGATATTAGGCTGCTTGATTCCATGTGTATCATGCCTCCATGCCTGGCTGTGTTGCCACCCATCCTTTGGAGGGCAAACATCAACAGCATGGAGCCTGCAGTACTTCTAGGAGCTCCCATGTAATTTAGGCCCCATCTGCACCATATACATCTGAAGCAGAATCATCTTGATTCTGAGACCTGCGGGATTTGACATCTTTCCAAAGGGCCTGCAAGAAGGAGCTGTTCTGTCTGGCCTTTGGTTTGGACTCAGTCTGACCCTTAAGTTTCCCTCCCCTTACGATTTTGATTTATGAGCTACTACTAAAATGAGGCTGCATTTTAAATTGTATTTTAACCCATATTTTAATTAACTTTTTTTTCTTTTTCTATTACATTTTATTGTAATTTTATTGGTGTTAGTAACCCTGAGCCCAGTTCTGGCTGGGGAGGGTAGAATATAAATAAAAATTATTATTATTATTATTATTATTATTATTATTATTATTATTATTATTAAACTGTCATAAGGTAAAGGTAAAGGGACCCCTGTCATAAGGTAAAGGTCATAAGGTAAACTGTCATAAGGTAAAGGTAAAGGGTCCAGTCGTGGCTGACTCTTGGGTTGCGGCGCTCATCTCGCTTTATTGGCCAAGGGAGCTGGTATACAGCTTCCGGGTCATGTGGCCAGCAGGACTAAGCCACTTCTGGCAAACCAGAGCAGCGCACGGAAACGGCGTTTACCTTCCTGCCGGAGTGGTACCTATTGATCTACTTGCACTTTGATGTGCTTTTGAACTGCTAGGTTGGCAGGAGCAGGGACCAAGCAACGGGAGCTCCCCCCGTCACGGGGATTCAAACTGCCGACCTTCTGATCAGCAAGTCCTAGGCTCTGTGGTTTAACCCACAGTGCCACCCGCATCCCTTTTATAACTGTCATAGCTCCCCTCAAAGGTGTTATTCTAAAGCAGCAATGCGGCAGCAAGCAAAGGCTATAGCAGCCAAGACTGCTGCTTGTGGCTGGAAAGCCAAACAGGAAGTTTGTGACTGTTGCCATGGGAATAAAGGGGCAGTCCATTCTGTACTGAGCACCGGATGTTAGCTCAGTGGGTTTGTCATATGACCTGTGCTGGAAGTACATGGGTGGAGTTTATTCTAACTGCTGATGAGTGCAGACATGTTTTCTCTGTACTGAAGAAAAAGACAGGAATAAAAGATGTAAATAGATTTCTGTCTGCTTCTTTCCCCTCCCTGGGGACACCAAAGGGGAGAGAGGAGCAGTTGGTGTGTTTTCCTCACAGCCTGAGGAAAATCGCCGGAACAGACCTCGCGTATGTTTTATCCTGCCGGGAGTCGCCGGAGGGAGGTCTAAGGAATTCAGCCGGTGCCTGAACAGATAGGCACATACCTCTGAGACGGGCCAGAATTCCAACAAAAGGATCCTGGGAAGTGTAGTTTGTTAAGGGTGATGATTGTTAGGAGACACCCCCATCCCCGCCACAGAGCTATGATACTGAGTTGTTTAACAAACAGTGCCAATTCCCAGGGGACTCTGAGAACTGCAGCTGTTTGAGGGGGATAAAGGATCTACAAAGCAACTACAATTCCCATGATTCTTTGGGGGAGATTGGATGATGATTTCTTTGTTGCTCTTTCTGGAAATCCAATTTATATGAACACCCAGTGGTTCAACTGATGAGAGGAGCAAAGCATGTTTATAAATCATGCGCAATTTTTTTTTTGGGGGGGGGCTGCATTGAGGACGTGGGGGTGCCAATGAAAAAACTATTGTGTGAATGAGTTGAAGGTATTAGCCGGCTTCTGAACCTTTGTTCCTTTATGGAACGACCCTATTAAAAATAATTAGATTAGAAGGAAGGGGACACACACCGTAAACTGATTTTCCAGTTGCTGCTTTTAAACCATGATAATGACATCTGCCATGTTAAGGCATTCAGTTGGAGAGATGCAAACTCAACACACAGAGAAAACAAAAGGGACGCACCTCTCAAGGGAGAGGATGAAAATTAATGTCACTCATGACACCTGCATCTGCAAAAAGGATTCATTATGCTTGTCCTGCAAATAATGCAGCTATACAGTATATTTTTTAAAAAAGATGTAATTGAAAAATGCCACTCAGGGGTGAACTGCACACACACAAAATGATATTACAGTGATTCTGGAGGTAAGCATGGATTGGGGTGTGTGTGTGTGTTTGTGTGCGATGGGGGGTGGATGATGGGTAGGAAAGGAGAGGGATATTCTGCAACGACAATGCATAAAAATGTAATAACACGGGAGAAAATTGGATTTCTTTTGGTGATAGAAGCAGAATGACCCCCACAGATGACAAATGCATTATGTGTGACTTGTACTGCGGGGAGCTACGATCGAGTAATGAAAAGTAGTTCAACTGTGAAATTAACCATTTGGCTGCCATTGTGCATGATGCCCAAGCGAGCACCATTCTCTGGAAATAAAGGGAAGTAGGACATAGGCTCTTGTGGCGGTTAGGCATTGTATGACCTTATGGGGGGGGAGGTGCGGCCATCACCTGCCCCTCCAAGATTAAGGGCATTCCGTTAAAGGAATCCGGGGGTGCGGATCTTGTCCAAAGCCTGGGGCGGGGCTAGGTTATCTCCCACTTGGACTACTGCAATGCGCTCTACGTGGGGCTACCTTTGAAGGTGACCTGGAAACTGCAATTAATCCAGAATGCGGCAGCTAGACTGCTGACAGGGAGTGGCCGCCGGGACCACATAGCACAGGTCCTGAGAGATCTGCATTGGCTCCCAGTATGTTTCTGAGCACAATTCAAAGTGTTGGTGCTGACCTTTAAAGCCCTAAATGGCCTCGGTCCTGTATACCTGAAGGAGAGTCTCCACCCCCATCGTTCAGCCCAGACACTGAGATCCAGCACCGAGGGCCTTCTGGTGGTTCCCTCACTGCGAGAAGTGAGGTTACAGGGAACCAGACAGAGGGCCTTCTTGGTAGTGGCACCCACCCTGTGGAATGCCCTCCCTTCAGATGTGAAGGAAATAAGCAGCTATCTTCTCTTTAAAAGACATCTGAAGGCAGCCCTCTTTAGGGAAGTTTTAATGCTGTATTTAATGCTATATTGTTTTTAACACTTGACTGGAAGCCGCCCAGAGTGGCTGGTGAAACTCAGCCAGATGGGCGGGGTATAATAAATAATAATAATAATAATAATAATAATAATAATAATAATAGCACAGGGGGAGCTCGAGTTGGTCTGCATCAACAGGGCTCCCCCTACTGGTGGCTTCCCCTTACTGGACTCCATGCGCAATGGGCAGGAGTCAGATATACTCGGGTCCATTCAATGCCTAAGCCAATACCGCTCACATTCTGTAATCAATCAATAAAATTGTGGCCAAATTTTGCACAATAACATTAACTTAATATCTGTGTCCTTGTGTGTGTTATTCTTCAATGCGGGGGTGGTTTCGGGGTCTCGACACACAAAAAAGGGAAGTACGGCAAGGAGAGAGCACCTGTCTGAAACCACGGAGAGTCACGACCCGTCAGTGTAGACAATTGAGCTAGGTTAACAAACAATCTGATGTAAGGAAGCTTCCTGTCTTCCCATGTACCCAGGAAGGGCTGTAGCTCACTGGCAGAACATCTGCATGAGGAACGTGCCAGGTTCACTGCAGTCAACAGGTGCGCCCCTGGCACCTATCACAGGAGTGGTCAGGCCCTCCAGACACGCCCCCACCCCACGAGATGCAACAGGCGGCAGAAGGCCAGTTTTCTCCTGCTTTGGAGGAAAGGACTCGAACCAATGGCTTCAAGTTACAAGAAAGGAGATTCCGACTAAACATCAGGAAGAACTTTCTGATAGTAAAAGCTGTTTGACAGTGGAACGTTCTCCCTAGGGAAGGTGTGGACTTTCCTTCCTTGGAGGTTTATAAGCACAGTGTGCTGGGACCGGGGGTTAACCCGAGCAACACGGTCCAGGTCCGGTCCAGAATCCAAGGATTCTGCGAGGAGTCAGTCCAACAGGGCCAAGGTAAGTCACAAGGCAGGAAACCAGGCTAGGTCAGGCACAGGGTCTCAGGCAGGTTCCAGCAAGCAGCAATGTTGCTCCCGCAACCTGGGGCAGGGTCCGACAGCCTTTTATCTCTGTCGGGGTAATAGCCGGTCCTGATCCCCCGGTGACTCACCTCCCTGTCTCGCCCGAAGGCAAGCACTCCTCCTGCGAGTTCTCAGGTCTCTCCTTCTCTCAGACCTGAGTCTCTGCAGCTCGGGAGATGTCGGTGGGTTACTAGACCCAGGGGCCGCCTCAGCCTCCCCTGACCCAACTGGTAGTGGAGCAGCTGCATGTGATTGCCCAGCTGAAGGTAACGAGGGAATCCCCGCATCTGGAGCCAGGGAGGGCTTGGGCCCCTGACTCGGCCCAGCTGGTGCTTGTTGCAGGGGAACCCGTGCAGACTGGGGCTCTTCAGAATCAGGCCCCAGACTTGGTTCAGATGCCGCCTGAGGCAGAGGATCTAGTGCGGACTGAGACTCCTCCGGTTCCAAGTCTGAGCCCAAGTCCCAGGCCATCACACAGAGGTTGGAGGGCCATCTGTCATGGATGCTTCAGCCAAGATTCCTGCATTGCTGGGGGTTGGACTAGATGACCCTTGGGATTCCTTCCTGCTCTACAATTCTATGATTGGGAACGATCCTGCCTGGAATCCTGGAAAGCCACTGCCAGTGAGTGCAGATGGATCCAATGGTTTGACTCAGAATACAGCAGCTTCCTAAGTTCCCAAGGCAGTTTTCTAAGAGATCAACAAGGAACTAGCTTTCAACAAAGGGACACAGAGGGGCATGTTATTGCCATGATGGCTAATGCTGAAAAACAAAACAAAAAACCCCGGAAGCCATTTCGTGGAATACTAATTCTTTTCCGTAATACATGAAGATGTCTCTCAGTTACTGACATTAATGAATCCTCTTGTTCGACATGGCAAATAGCTGCAGAATGTGCCTAATGTGCTTTGTCACTTTTGACGGCTGGCTCTTTTGTCCCGGCCTCTCCTGATGCATGCAGCGTGGCCTGTGTTGGTTTCGGGAAGAGGAGGTCAAGTCTGATCTGCCCCTCCACTCGCTGAGGCTACACGAAAAACTGCTGGGAGCCTGTTCGACTTTGAAGCCTCCGACTGTCAGGGAAAGGGAACGAGACAATTTTACTCCATGTTTACATTCCTTCTTTCTCCCCCGCCAGCCTTTCTCTCCAGAAAGTCCCTATTGTGACAGCCCCCAACCCTTTTCTCAAACATTCTTCACCCTTAGCTTTGGGCTCAAAATCTGAATTACACTGTCAACATGTGGCAAAGTATTTGCTTTAGTCCAAATCAATATGTGAACTTCAGCCTGCGTAGCTACCTCTTTGTCTTCTTGAATGTTGCCTTGGCATCACCGGCTCTCAGGTGTAAAGTCTCCTGGTCTCCAAATTCTATTTATGAATTTACTCGCGGCCTGTCAAGAGCAGACAACCTCTCCTGGAGCAGAAATGAGGCATTTGGCTGCCTGAGGCAGACAGGAAATGAGAGCCAGTGTGGTGTAGTGGTTAAGAGGAATCTGGGGAACCGGGTTCGCTTCCCCGCTCCTCCACATGCAGCTGCTGGGTGACCTTGGGCTAGTCACACTTCTCTGAAGTCTCTCAGCCCCACTCACCTCACAGAGTGTTTGTTGTGGGGGAGGAAGGGAAAGGAGAATGTTAGCCGCTTTGAAACTCCTTAAAGGGAGTGAAAGGCGGGATATCAAATCCAAACTCTTCTTCTTCTTCTTCTTCATACACTCCCCCCCCCAAAGTCAAGGCTCACAATATCTGAGGTTAGTCAACCTATTTTAGCACAAGAGACAGAAAATTCCCTCTCCCTGGCAGTAGAAATATGCCCGACAATACGGCTGGCCCAGTAAAGATTTCCTCACTATGATACCACTTTAAACCAGGCATAGGCAGATGTTGGGGATTACAACTCCCATCATCCCTAGTTAAAAGGACCAGTGGTCAGGGATGATGGGAATTGTAGTCCCAAACATCTGAAGGGCCAGAGTTTGCCTAGGCTTGACTTTAAACAGTCTGGGCTTCTGCCAAAGAACTCTGGGAGTTGTAGTTTGTTACAGGTGCTGATTCCCCTCAGAGACCTACAGTTCCCAGGGAAATCTGGGAACTGTACATGCCTGAGTGAAATAGGGGTCTCCTAACAACTCAGCATCCATAACTAACTACATTTCCTAGGGCTCTTTGCGGAAAGTTATGACTGCTAAAGAGTTTTAAGAGCTTGTAACTCTGAATTGTCTCACTGGCCATAACACACCTTCCCCAAGCGAAAACAACGTCCTAGAGGCTGATAAATGCTTTAGATTCTTGGAAACGACAAAACACTTACCTAATTTATGGAGCTCACAAACTCCTTAAGTTTATATCTGCTTTCAACAACGAACATAAACAAAACCCAATTTCAGCACAGCCTCAATTTAAGTGATGCTTGCATTCCATGCTTCTAAGATTAGCTTCTTGATAGTGAAAATTAATTTAATTTAGTAAGAGGCATATTGGATTATATGATCTCAGCTCAGGTTGACATTTGCAGTGGAAGGTTAAAAGTAAATTAGGAAAACAAAGACATTCTGCTATCATCTTTAATTCGTTTTGCTGACCTTTCCCTGCTTCGTACCAAAAGCTTGAGAATGATTGGCATCATCCTTGAATTGGTAAAGCAGTTCCATGATTTGATTGTTACTTCCTGGCGATGAATGGTACTTTCTTTCAGAAGCATACGAATATGGTTTGAGGTGTCTTTAAAAGCCATCTTGGCTAACACCCTGACTGAGGCAGGAGACCCAGACCTAGACCACTCCCAAAAGATGGCTGCCTAGGGGCCCCCAGTGCTCATCATCAAAAAGCTTCTCCTATTATTCATCCGAAATCTTGTTGTTTAGTCGTTTAGTCGTGTCCGACTCTTCGTGACCCCATGGACCAGAGCACGCCAGGCACTCCTGTCTTCCACTGCCTCCCACAGCTTGGTCAAACTCATGCTGGTGGCTTCGAGAACACTGTCCAACCATCTCATCCTCTGTCGTCCCCTTCTCCTTGTGCCCTCCATCTTTCCCAACAGAAGGGTCTTTTCCAGGGAGTCTTCTCTTCTCATGAGGTGGACAAAGTATTGGAGTCTCACCTTCATTATCTGTCCTTCCAGTGAGCACTCAGGGCTGATTTCCTTAAGAATGGATAGGTTTGATCAAAGAATTGATGCTTTTGAATTATGGTGCTGGAGGAGACTCTTGAGAGTCCCATGGACTGCAAGAAGATTAAAAAGACCCTGATGTTGGGAAAGATGGAGGGCACAAGGAGAAGGGGACAACAGAGGATGAGATGGTTGGACATCGTTCTCGAAGCTACCAGCATGAGTTTGACCAAACTATGGGAGGCAGTGGAAGACATATATTTGAGAATGATTTCAAAAAACAGCATTAAAAGAACGAGCAGAGGGAAAATGGTAACCATGCTTAACAACGGGATCCTACACAGGTTGACTCAGGAGTAAATTCCACTGTGTTCAACAGAGATTTTCCCCACAGAAGTAGTATGAATTGGATTGCAGCCTTAATTGTTATGTGGCAACTTAAAAACAGATGTAGGCTGCCATTCTAAAGATACTTACTGGAAAGTAAGTCCCATTGAGCACAGTGGGGAATAGGGGTGGGTAAGAAATCCAATTCAGTTTGCATCTAAAGGCTGATCGACCCAGCTCTCCAAAACCAGCCTTGGGAATTCACACTTTTCTGAACTTTGCAGTGCAGTTCTCCAGTCAAGTAATTTGTACAAAAAGTCATATCCTGAAGGAAAGTGTGGCTGTATTTTTCCTTAAGGTGTTATTCCATCACCTGGGCACGAACCATTAAGAGGTGGTTTAGAAGTTAGTTCTTACCACAGATGGTACTGAGTAAGCTTTACTTCTACAAGGCCTAATAATCTCAGGAAAAGGTGGTACAGAACAAGGATTCTGCAGCTGATTTTTTTAAAAAATGGAGTCAGGGAGACACCAACAGACATTCATAGCAGAGCAGCCTTGCATGGATTGAAGGACGGCTGTTACCAGAAATTGACCAGGTAGGCCAAACACTACTTCCCAAACACTTCCTTCTACTAGTAAGAGTTGGGGCAACACTGGGGATAGTGCTTTCATCCTTCACAGGAGTAGTGGAACAACCCAAATCCCTGGTACTCTGCAGCTGCAGAGCCAACATTCCAGATGTTGTTGGACTTCAACTCCCTTCAGTGTGGAGAGCCAGTGTGGTGTAGTGGTTAAGAGCGGTAGTCTCGTAATCTGGGGAACCGGGTTCGCGTCTCCACTCCTCCACATGCAGCTGCTGGGTGACCTTGGACTAGTCACAATTCTCTGAAGTCTCTCAGCCCCACTCACCTCACAGACTGTTTGTTGTGGGGGAGGAAGGGAAAGGAGAATGTTAGCCGCTTTGAGACTCCTGAAGGGGAGTGAAAGGCAGGATATCAAATCCAAACTTCTCCTCTTCTTCTTCTTCTTCTTCTTCTTCTTCTTCTTCTTCTTCTTCTTCTTCTTCTTCTTCTTCTTCTTCTTCTTCTTCTTCATCCCTGACTGCTGCCCATACTGGTTGCAGCTGGAATGCAACAACATCTGGAGGGCACCATGTCAGCTACTCTTGCTCTACAAGGGTCTTTCTTGGCCCTTCGTGTTTTGTAGAATGAAGGTAGGGCCCAAGAGCCACATTCCCTTATGAGCAGCCTTCCAGTAGCTGCATACCATTGGAAGCCATGGCCAGACTCACACCACTCTCCATCCTTTTGATGATAAGATGATAAGTGGAACGGGACGCGGGTGGCGCTGTGGGTAAAACCTCAGTGCCTAGGACTTGCCAATCGTATGGTCAGCGGTTCAAATCCCCGTGGCGGGGTGAGCTCCCGTCGTTCGGTCCCAGCTCCTGCCCACCTAGCAGTTCGAAAGCACACCAGTGCAAGTAGATAAATAGGTACGGCTGTGGCGGGAAGGTAAACGGTGTTCCGTGCGTTGCTCTCGTGCTGGCCCGCCAGAGCAGCTTCGTCACACTGGCCACGTAACCCGGAAGTGTCTTTGGACAGTGCTGGCTCCCGGCCTCTTAAGCGAGATGAGCACGCAACCCCAGAGTCAGTCACGACTGGCCCGTACGGGCAGGGGTACCTTTACCTTTTACCTTTAGAGTAGCTTACATCTAAATAACTATTCTGGGTGACTGATAACTTCTTTGTAAAGACTATACAATGTCCAGACTCCTTATATTCAAAAAGAAGCTACAATCTAGCTGCTGCACAGGTTTCTCCCTATTAACGTTTAGGGATCTTCCTCTGTCTGATTCACTTCAGACAGATCACACTGACACAACACTGTCTTCAACAGTATCCCGAGAAGCCTCTCTTAGCAGCCATTCTCCCTCACAGACACAGAGAGAAGAAAGTTAAAAACGACAGTTGCTGGAATAATAGTCACAACACAAAGGAAGGCCTCTCTCATGTGACTCACAGTTATCCAATCCCATGAGATAGCTACTGACAAAGGGGGAAAAACCCATGCTAAAAATACACAGTAAGCTAACATAAGTAAACACGCCCATTTCAGGAAATTAAACCATTATCCTTAACATATCCTACATCCAGGCAAGGAAGAGGTGCCTTTGCAGTTCCAGGAGAGATTCCAGGAGGCAAAATCCAGAGAGTTGGCACAGAGCAGTCCAGGGAGGGGTGTGGCCTTGGGCATGTGGCCTGGGAAGAGTCCTAAGGGTTGGAGGGTTGCATTTTGGCCCTGGTTCTAAGGCTCACCATCCCTTTTGCAGAACTTCTGGTTGCCCAAAGAAAGGGAGACGTCCTAGTATTATAAATGCTGGCACCCATTAATATTTTAGTGAGAGCTTTGGACTGAAACATGGTTGATATAGAATCATAGAATCATAGAGTTGGAAGAGACCACAAGGGCCATCGAGTCCAACCCCCTGCCAAGCAGGAAACACCATCAGAGCACTCCTGACATATGGTTGTCAAGCCTCTGCTTAAAGACCTCCAAAGAAGGAGACTCCACCACACTCCTTGGCAGCAAGTTCCACTGTCGAACAGCTCTTACTGTCAGGAAGTTCTTCCTAATGTTTAGGTGGAATCTTCTTTCTTGTAGTTTGGATCCATTGCTCCGTGTCCGCTTCTTTGGAGCAGCAGAAAACAACCTTTCTCCCTCCTCTATGTGACATCCTTTTATATATTTGAACATGGCTATCATATCACCCCTTAACCTCCTCTTCTCCAGGCTAAACATGCCCAGCTCCCTTAGCCGTTCCTCATAAGGCATCGTTTCCAGGCCTTTGAGCATTTTGGTTGCCCTCCTCTGGATATACTTTCCCCACAAGCAAAGTGTGGAAGGAAAGGCAAGGCCACACAGAACAAAGATGCTTTCTTGTAACCTAGCAATGTAAGTCTCCATCTGTCATCTCCAATAGGTAATAATTCACATAAGGGCTCCATGGGGATTTGGGAATAAATGTAAACTGGCGCCATGGCACGCACCTGCCTCCACTACAAAAGTGAGTCACGGGTTCGTCAGGAGTAGTAAAAGCAATCTCTCCACTTCTATTTATACCCTCTCCCTCGCACTTACTTTGCAAGAACAGCTGCAGCAAAACATCGCCACCGGAGCTAAAAGTTTTCGGACTCTCGTCAGCCCTACTATTTATTTATTTAATAGAATTTATGAGCCACTCGATTGTAAGAAACCTCAGAGCAGTTTACAAAAGATAAAACAGGAAAATGAAATCATAAAATAAATTCCGCAACCCTACTTCAAAACCTACAAAAGATACTGGAACAGATTAAAACGCCCTCACTTTCTAAGCAACTGGGTAGGCTTGTCTAAGTAGGAATGTTTCCAGCAGGTGCATGAAATAGTATACCTTGAAGAAGCCCCAGAGAGCATGGCCATTGGTCAGGGATGATGGGAGTTGTAGTCCAGCAACATCTGGGCATCTGCAGGTTCCTGCATCCCTGCTATAAAGGTAAAGGTAAAGGGACCTCTGACAATTAGGTCCAGTCGTGACCGACTCTGGGGTTGTGGCGCTCATCTCGCTTTATTGGCTGAGGGAGCTGGTGTACAGCTTCCGGGTCATGTGTCCAGCATGACTAAGCCACTTCTGGCGAACCAGAGCAGTGCACGGAAACGCCGTTTACCTTCCTCCTGGAGTGGTACCTATTTATCTACTTGCACTTTGACGTGCTTTCAAACTGCTAGGTGGGCAGGAGCAGGGACCAAGCAACGGTCGGCAAGTCCTAGGCTCTGTGGTTTAACCAACAGCGCCACCCGCATCCCTTTGCATCCATGCTATACTTGATAGTTTATCAGCTACTCTGCAGTCAATGTACATTAGCAATATGTGTGGCCTGCAATCGTAAGAACATTTGGAATAGACAGGATTTTACCTCAGGAGAGGAGGTTGGTGGGACTCCTGAATTCCCTTCCATACCTATTATTCTGATTTTGTGTTTTTTTTTTAAATATTCCATTTGTACCCCACCTTTTCCTCCAAAGAACTCAAGGTGGTCACATGTCCCCCCCCCCCATTTAAAACTTGCAACACCCTGTGAGGTAGGGTAGGCTGAGAGGCAGTGGCTGGCCCAAGATCACCCAGGGAGCATCATCCCTTAATGCAGGCCCCCCCCAAACTCAGCCCTCCAGCTGTTTTGGGACTACAATTCCCATCATCCCTGACCACTGGTCCTGTTAGCTATGGGTGATGGGAGTCGTAGTCCCAAAACAGCTGGAGGGCCGAGTTTGGGGGTGCCTGCCTTAATGTATTATATGACCCCCCCTTTTTGTCTTCCTTTATGGTATGGGGGGGTTACTGTAAGTTGCTTGGAGACGTTCAGGTGACAAACGACTAATAAGTTTAATAAATGAAATACTTAGGAATATGGCTTACATCAAAAAACATAAACTTAATTGAAGATAATTATTCGCCAACGTGGAAAGAAATAAAAAAAGACCTGGACGTCTGGAACAGAGCCAACCTTTCCTGGTTGGGCAGGATGGAAGCATTAAAAATGATCATACTTCCCAAGATGCTGTTTTTGTTCCAAAATATTCCTGTTATTAGAGGGTCCAAAATATTCAAAGACTGGCAGAAGGTCCTTTCAAGATTCATATGGCAGGGAAGAAGGCTAAGGATCAGATTTAAATTACTTACGGATCGGAAGGAGAGAGGAGGATTCGCAGTCCCCAACTTAAAATTGTATTATGAAGCGGCCTGTCTCTGTTGGGTCAAGGATTGGATAACCCTGGAGAATACCAACTTATTGGATTTAGAAGGGGCGGACAACAGGTTTGGCTGGCACGCCTACCTCTGGTCAAATAAAGAGAAGGCCCACAAAGGGTTCTCGAGTCATATCATTAGGGGCCCTTTGTATGAAGTCTGGGAAAAAAACAAAAAATTGTTAGAAAGGAAAACGCCCTGGTGGCTGTCCCCAACAGATATCCTAATAATTAAAAAAAAATATATGGAAGAGAAAAGATTGACATATGAAGACTTACTGGTAAGATCTCAAGACAGCTGGAAACTAAGACCATACGAGGAGCTGAAGGGAAAGCTGACGGGCTGGTTACAGTACCATCAAATCAACGCAATATGGACAGAAGATAAAAAAATAGGAATGAATGAAAAGAAGTCCAAATTCCAGATTGAAATAATCGAAAGTAAATTCAAGTTATTATCTAAAATGTACAACATACTACTGGAATGGGATACAAAAGACGAAGAAATTAAGGAAGTCATGGTTAAGTGGGCGATAGATCTGGGGCACAACATAGAGTACGAGAAATGGTCAAAATTGTGGAATGAGGGAATAAAATTCACGGCGCGTGCTGCTATTAGAGAAAACTTAGAGAAGATGATATATAGATGGTACTTAACACCAGAAAAGCTAAGTAGGATGTATAAGACTGGCAATAAGGCCTGCTGGAAATGCAAGACAAAAGAAGGTAATTTTATACATATGTGGTGGGGATGTGAGGAAACGAAAAAATTTTGGAACCAGATATATAGTGAGCTAAAAAAAATACTTAGATACACATTCCCCAAAAAACCAGAGGCCTTTTTATTAGGTATTATCAGAGAGGAAATTAGGAAAGAAGATAAAACTTTATTTCAATATTCAACAGCAGCAGCAAGAATACTAATCGCTCAAAATTGGAAAAGTACAAACACACCAACGGTGAGGGATTGGCAAACAAAATTATATGACTTTATTGAATTGGCAAAAATGACGCAAAGAATTAGAAACCAAAAAAATGCAAAGTTAAAGGACGATTGGAATAAATTTATGGTCTATATTGAAGGTAACCTAGGAAACCTACCAACTATAGCAGGTCAGCTATAAAACTTCCGATGTATAAACTAACCATCAACACCAGCTGTAAAAACCAAACTATTAAAAGTAGAAATCCGAAATCATCAGGGAAGGAAGTTAGGCGTTCTATGTATTAGTTCTTTTGTTTTTCTTGTGGTTTTTCTTCTTATCTTTTAGTGCCTTTTTTCCTTTTAATTTTCTTTGTTAAGATATTTAGTGAGTAGTTGCATTTGTGCTTTTTTTCTTCAAATGCACTTGTTTTGTTTTTTCTTTCTTATTTTTCCTGTATGTGTGTGACAAATGAAACTCAATAAAAAGATTTTTTTTTAAAAAAAAAAACTTGCAACACCCTGTGAGGTAGGGTAGGCTGAGAGGCAGTGGCTGGCCCAAGATCACCCAGGGAGCATCATCCCTTAATGCAGGCCCCCCCAAACTCAGCCCTCCAGCTGTTTTGGGACTACAATTCCCATCATCCCTGACCACTGGTCCTGTTAGCTATGGGTGATGGGAGCCGTAGTCCCAAAACAGCTGGAGGGCCGAGTTTGGGGGTGCCTGCCTTAATGTATTATATGACCCCCCTTTTTTGTCTTTCTTTATGGTATGGGGGGGTTACTGTAAGTTGCTTGGAGACGTTCAGGTGACAAACGACTAATAAGTTTAATAAATGAAATGAAGGGCTGATTTGAACCCTGGTCTCCTGAGTCTGAGTCCAACACTCTAACCACTACACCACCCTGGCTCTGAAATATATCCTAAATTGCCTGGAGATTCTGATGCAACATGCCATTAAATACTAATACCACTATTGTATTGTTGGCTCTGGAGTCAGATCCCAACCACCCCTGGAGAAATGTTACGGAGTGTGTGTGTGTTTGTGTGGCTTACTTAGAAATATGACTATGCAATTGATTATTGTTAGTAATATCCTTTCGCCCACACCTTTAATGTGGATTTTGGAAGGGCGAATTGCGTGCACGGATTTCAACACAGCCCGCACTGCTGAATACACCAATGAGTTCGCTGAAGGTACTTGGTGGCCATGCAAATGAATGAGTTGAGCAGGAGAGAGTAAATCACACACTCACCCCTCAAGTCAACCTCCCTTGATTCTCCGTTATGAGTAAGCGGAGCTCAGAAACACAGAAAGGGTAGCATGAATGAGAAAATCAACCAAACGGAGGAAAACAATCAGGATGCCAGAAAGTGACTAATTAATTACGGTGATTAGGAGGACTTGATTACGGTGTCTGTGAGCAAAAGTGCAGAGCCCACAACCTGCTGGCCTTACGCCCGCTGTTTACTACCAGCCTTAAGAAGTGCTAGTATCTTGTTTCGTTGTCAATCTCCTTGGAGAGCCAATTCAGGCAACTGCCTCTTGGGATGAAATCCGTAGAGTGATATGCAACAACATCATGCTCAGAGCAGACCCAGACCAAGATGGACATATCCTTCATGAATTTGTCAAATCCCGCATTCGTCTTTCAGATGTTGTTGGGCTCTAACTACCAGCAGTCCCGGTCAATGCAGTCAGTTGGTCAGGGAACGTGTTGATGTGATTTGCATTCCGATAACATCTGAAAGACCACTGGTTCCCTGGCCAGTGCTCAGAGATGATGGGAGCTCTAATCCAATGACCACTGGAGGGCCACAGGTTCCTTGCCCCTGTTGCAGCAGCAAAGGACCATAGCTCAATGGCAAAGCATCCGCTTCACGCACAGAAGGTCCCAGGTTTGATCCCTGGCATCACCAAGTAAGACTGGGAGAGAAGTCTTACTGGGAGCCTAAAAACCTGGAGAGCTTCTGCCAGTGTGGACAATATTGAACTAGATGGACAAAGGCTCTGAGTTGGTAAAAGGCAGCATCCTACGTTTTGGACTGTGTTAAGAAGCACTTTCTTTTCTCTCTATGGAACATAAATGCAATCAGTTTCCTTGGATCCCACATTCTAGCAGGCTGAGAGCAGGTGAAAATACACTCTCCATCCACCATGCATCATTTTATATCACGTACCATTTTAGTTGTCCTTTTAAAATAAGCTTTCGAGGCCCCAGAGAAAACAGGGTACTGGTCCCTGATAGATTTGCCTGCCTGCCGCCACCCCCAAGGAAATGTAGCACTCAACAGAAACAAAGATTCCCCCACCCCAACATCGTTTTAAAGCCTCTGAAAATAAGTCTATCGAATCCAACATTGTGGTCACCATGGCAACATTTCCATTGTATTCCTTCCAGAAACCCAATTTTTTTAACTAAAAAAAATTCAATTTTTATAAAATTGTTTCTTGTTTTCACTGTGCTATTTTTAGAAATTTTCATTTTTGGGTGTCTGTAAAATATCCTTGTTATTAATTCTAAGAAAGGTGCTCTTAAAACACACACACAAATTCAATGAATTAAATGTCTGACATATTTAGGGCAAGGAAGCACCAGAGTTCTACATAATGTGAGGCTGGGTGAGGTCTCCATGAGGAGCAAACTCCATCTGAGATCTTTATCACAAACCTCCCTCCTGTTTACCAGTCTGAAGTAGAGGGGCGGTGGGCTCTAGGAACTGCCTTGGGAAATGTTAACACTGGTGGGTGATTAAGCCTACAATTCTTTTGCACATTGACCTAGAAATAAGGTCCACTGAACACAGGGAGACTCACTTCTGAGTAAACATGTATAGGACTGTGCTGCAAATTCCAACCAATGCATTAATCTGGGAGGTGCACATAAGATCTGCCCCCGTTGGAATTCACAACGGTCTTATTCTTCAAGGATCTCTTGCAAATCACATAGGATGGCTTGGCCTTCAAAGCGGCGCCATCTTAGGAATACGTGTGAATGAACACAAAACCTAGTAGGCAGAGATGATTACAGTTTTCAGGATGCCATCAACTGAAAGCCATGGCATACCATTCCAATTTATTTCACAAGGCTCAAATCAACCTCATTTTGACACCTGACTTTGTCCAAAGTTTGGAGTGACATTCTGTTCCGAAGGGTTTCTATTGTCTGGCTGAATAGGGGCTGAGTATTTCTGGGAGATGACATGACCTTACTTGATTATCATGGTTTCTTTTTCTTTTGGTGGATCTTCTCTGGTAACAACCTTTGCAACAAATTTCACCTCATCTAGAATGAGGGTGGGCTTAATTTTCTTTCACATGAAGACAAGCGAAATAGCACAGTGGAGCAAAATGTTTCATTTTGTAGGTTGCTTTGGAATGCATCTTATGAAAAAAGTGACTTGTTAAATTTATTTATATCGTCTTTCCCACAAACTGGAACTCAAGGTAGCTTACATATCTTAGAATCATAGAATCATAGAGTTGGAAGAGACCACAAGGGCCATCGAGTCCAACCCCCTGCCAAGCAGGAAACACCATCAGAGCACTCCTGACTTATGGTTGTCAAGCCTCTGCTTAAAGACCTCCAAAGAAGGAGACTCCACCACACTACTTGGCAGCAAATTCTACTGTCGAACAGCTCTTACTGTCAGGAAGTTCTTCCTAATGTTTAGGTGGAATCTTCTTTCTTGTAGTTTGGATCCATTGCTCTGTGTCCGCTTCTCTGGAGCAGCAGAAAACAACCTTTCTCCATCCTCTATGTGACATCATTTTATATATTTGAACATGGCTATCATATCACCCCTTAACCGCCTCTTCTCCAGGCTAAACATGCCCAGCTCCCTTAGCCGTTCCTCATAAGGCATCGTTTCCAGGCCTTTGACCATTTTGGTTGCCCTCCTCTGGACACGTTCCAGTTTGTCCGTGTCCTTCTTGAACTGTGGTGCCCAGAACTGGACACAGTACTCCAGGTGAGGTCTGACCAGAGCAGAATACAGTGGCATTATTACTTCCCTTGATCTAGATGCTATACTCCTATTGATGCAGCCCAGAATTGCATTGGATTTTTTAGCTGCCGCGTCACACTGTTGACTCATGTCAAGTTTGTGGTCAACCAAGACTCCTAGATCCTTTTCACATGTACTGCTCTCGTCTTGTATGTCATGTTCGCAAATGCATACATTTTTATGTCCAATTTAGTATATACATTTTTGGTACACGTTAACTTGGGAACTGCATTGCAAAATTCAGAGTAGTGAGAATTTTGAAAGAGGGTTGTGTTTTCAATTCACACATTGTTTCAAGGCTGTGTAGGTTCACCTTTAAATTGCCAAGTGAATAGAATTTCTTCCCATCCTCAACTACAATCTTTATGCCTGACATCTAATATTTTGGGTTGTCATTTAAAAAGAAAAGAAAAAAGTAAGGGGATCACCCAATCACACGAGCCTCCGCCAGCCATTTAAAATGACACAGACAGGAACGAGTTTGCTTTCTCAGCTGAGCAAGGCCACCTCATTGTTGTTCCATCAGCCAGAACGTCTGACTTCTATTTTTATTTCACAAAGCCCATTGATCTTACAAAAACACAGTATTAGTCACGCTGAGGATGTTTACTGTAACGGCGAATCAATTAAGAAAACTGGAAGATAGCTTGCTTGTTAAACTCGCAAATGCATTTCTTTGCCGGTGGTCATAATCTAACCAAATTATATGGTTGTTTGCCATCTGCTGACAAATCATTTCAGCCTCCATGGTTGATGTTACCCCCTTGGTTAAATAACTTGATTTCAGCTGGAGCATTCAAGAATGCTGTTCAGACACTGGAGTCAGAACAAGTTAAAATCCTACCTCCAATAAACTCTGCTAGCTATGGTTTAAGACATTTTTTAAAAGTCTGGCTTTTTATTGCTCTGCCGTTTCTTAAAACCACTAATAATAATAATAATAATAATAATAATTTATACCACGCCCATCTGGCTGACCTAGGATGTGGCAGCTGCAAAAAGAGAGAGAATGAGTTCTGCATTGCAGATAATTTGGAAAGGGATTGAATCTCAAACTGCCAATATTGTAAGGCCAGTATACAAATCTACAGTGTGATTGTGCACACTTGGAATACTGTGTATAGCTCAGGGTTGCAGCACCTCAAAGAGAATATTGTGGAGTGGGAAAAGAAACAGGAATGATCAAAAGGATAGGACTGACTATGGGGTTGTGGTGCTCATCTCGCTTTATTGGCCGAGGGAGCTGGCGTACAGCTTCCAGGTCATGTGGCCAGCATGACTAAGCAGCTTCTGGCGAACCAGAGCAGCACACAGAAACGCCATTTACCTTCCCACCAGAGCGGTACCTATTTATCTACTTGCACTTTGACGTGCTTTCAAACTGCTAGGTTGGCAGGAGCAGGGACTGAGCAATGGGAGCTCACCCCATCGTGGGGATTCGAACTGCCAACCTTCTGAACGGCAAGTCCTAGGCTCTGTGGTTTAACTCACAGCGCCACCCACATCCCTACAAGATGTGGTGGCAGCCACCAATTTAGATGGCTTTTGACAAATGGAAGATACGGCTCTATACCCAGACTCAGAATCCATAGCAGGGCTCTTATGCTCTAACTTCCACTGTCAGAGACAGCATGCTTCTGAGTACCAGTTTCTGGAGATCAGAAGTAGGGAGAGTGCTTCTGCATCGTACAAGTCCCATAGGCATTTGTTTGGTGCCTGCAGAGAACAGGATGCTGCAATAGATAGGCCTTTGCTCTGATCCATAAAGGCTGTTTTGATGCCCTCTTTTTTCTCTTTTCCGCACCTTCCAGCTACCCTCCCACTCCTGCAGGGCAGAACCAACGCAATGACCCCATAAACAGATTGCATGTAGTAACTGGAGTGGAATGACAGCAGCAAGGTGAGCATGTTAAACTAGAGACCCCGGTCGAGGGCACAGAGACTCTGGGCACTCTTTAAAAATGTAAGAGAAAATTACTTCTGACTTATTCAGCCGAGTGACCCAAAACATTAAGTAAACGGGGAGGAGGAGGACAACAACACACTCCTCCTGAAATAACCCGACTTTCAAACTCCACCGACTTCACATTGAAGTTACTTGATTCCTGTTTGCTTTCCTGGTCATGTACAAATGTGTGTTGTCCCAGGAGTCAACCGAGCATGCAGAGTGGAACTTCAACCAGCTGGAGACTCCTGCTTCAGCTGATGGTGTAGGAATTCATTTGGCTTTCTGCAGCTGAGGTAATATTCCTCCCCCCTCTCCATACCACACATATGGGGATGGGTGAAAATGGCTGAGTAGGGGAGCACAGGGGATATGGCAAAGTGCATCCATTTTACGTTGAGAGATAACACAGAGTGACGTTTAATGCCTTTTTGCAATGAAAAGGCTTATGGGGGACAGGCATTAGGGACTGTGGGAATGCCACTTATGATTTTCTGGTAATAATTTAGGTAGCATCTTATTTACACATTATTGCAAAAGCAAGCCTCGCAGGGAGCTTTGTACACAGGTAAAGGTAATGGGACCCCTGACCATTAGGTCCAGTTGTGGCTGACTCTGGCGCTCATCTCGCTTTATTGGCCGAGGGAGCTGGCGTACAGCTTCTGGGTCATGTGGCCAGTATGACTAAGCTGCTGCTGGTGAACCAGAGCAGTGCACGGAAACGCCGTTTACCTTCCCGCCGGAGCGGTACCTATTTATCTACTTGCACTTTTATGTGCTTTTGAACTGCTAGGTTGGCAGGAGCAGGGACCGAGCAACGGGAGCTCACCCCGTCGCGGGGATTCGAACTGCCAACCTTCTGATAGGCAAGTCCTAGGCTCTGTGGTTTAACCCACAGCGCCACCCGCGTCCCTTTTATGTGAACAGTTAGGCAGCAGCTAATCCTGCAGATGAATAAGTTGTTGTCTCAAACTCTCCTTTCTGCTGGAACCCAAGAGGTGAACAAAAAATGTTCCTGAAAGAACTTTCCTGTGTATGTGTATGTAGGAGAAACAGAATGAGCCAAACAGTCTGAGTGTTTGTGGGACCACATGGAGATTTAAGCAAAGCAAAAGAGGTGAATTTTGTCATTTTGAAGAAGAAACCCTATTCCCAGGGTATTTGCACTCGGGAAATTAAAGTCTCATTCCACTCCAAAAAGCAAAGCAGATGATCAAGTAACATTTTTTTTGCTCCTCTAATTCTGAGCATCCCTCAGCATCCAGATGGCTCAGGAAGAATCCCCAGGCTTTCTCTGACAGATAATTCTAGCATCTGTCACTCAACGGCAGCTGGAGCTGTCAAATGAGACAGCACCTTCACAGCATCTTGGAGCATCCGATCATCAAAAGGACTGGATCTTGCCAGGGTCAGCGAAATGTAGTTCAGCTCTTTCTTTCTTTTTCTATTTTTAAAGGGTAGTAAGAGTAAGCAATGCTAGGCTGACGGCTCCCAAAAGGAACTGCTGTCATTAGACTACAACCCTTATAATTCCCAACCGCTGGCTATGCTAGCTGGGGCCGATGGGAGTTCACTGGCATTCATATATGAGAGCCAGTGTGGTGCAGTGGTTAGCATGTTGGACTAAGACCTAGGGAACAAGGGTTCAAACCCCCTATTTGGCCACAAAACTCACTGGGCAAGCATGGGTCAGTTACTGCTTAAACCTACCACAAAAGTTTGCTGTGAGGATAAAAAGGGGAGGAGGAAAACAATTTAAGCCACTTTGAGCTCTTAACAGGAAAAGATGGGACAGAAATGCAGCCAATCAATCAATAAATCAATAAATCAATACCACTTTTGTTGTTGTTGTTGTTTAGTCATTTAGTCATTTAGTCACGACTCTTCGTGACCCCATGGACCAGAGCACGCCAGGCACTCCTGTCTTCCACTGCCTCCCGCAGTTTGGTCAAACTCATGCTGGTAGCTTCGAGAACACTATCCAACCATCTCGTCCTCTGTCGTCCCCTTCTCCTTGTGCTCTCCATCTTTCCCAACATCAGGGTCTTTTCCAGGGAGTCTTCTCTTCTCATGAGGTGGCCAAAGTATTGGAGCCTCAGCTTCAGGATCTGTCCTTCCAGTAGCACTCAGGGCTGGTTTCCTTCAGAATGGAGAGGTTTGATCTTCTTCCAGTCCATGGGGCTCTCAAGAGTCTCCTCCAGCACCATAATTTAAAAGCATCAATTCTTCAGCTATCAGCCTTCTTCTTTTCTCCCTCAATAAAAGGTATTTTAATTCCTCCTCAATACTACTTAGTCATTAGCATTTCTAACCATACAATAAGAATAATCATAAAGTCAAATACTGTATCAAAACTCACAGCCATTTACAAAAAGAACACACACTCAAAACCTTCACCATGAAGGGATTTGATTAAGACCAGTGTTTCTCAAACTTGGGTCTCCAGCTGCTATTGGAACTACAGTTCCCATTATCCCTGACCACTGGACTTGCTAGCTAGGGATGATGGGAGTTGTAGTGCCAAAAAACAGCTGGAAACCCAAGTTTGGGAAACAGTGAAATGGGAAAGGTTTTGCTAAAAGCCCCAAAATGCAAGAAAAGTGTCATTCAAGCCACCGTTCTTTTCACTCTTTTTAAATTCAGCTCACAGAAAATTATGCTTATCTTTGGAACTGTTCTGATGCCTCAGGCACTTCTACAAACTTGCCTCTGGGAAGCTCTAGGGCACCCCACACATTTATTGCCCAACAGATTTCCAACCGCACCCTTTTGAAAAGAAACGGGGGGCAGGGCCAGGATGGATGGGGTGAAGGAAAAACAGGGGGAACTGTCCCTTCTCTTCAACAGCCAGTGTTGACATTTGACAGACCATCTCCCATTAGCTAGCATGGAGAAATTAATTTCTCTGGTTAACAGGTGGGCAGAAATTCATGTTTTTCATGTTGCGAATTAATGGGAATTTTGAGGCAGAAGAAGTGTCTGGGAAATAATAAGTCTAATAGGATTTAGGCTAGAGTAGAAAAAATGGATGCAAGGAGAATCATGAACTCAGTTTTGCCAAACCCATTGCAATGTCCATCTCTTCCCTATCACGAGCCAAGGAAAGATTTGCATAACTAAATCTAGCTTTCCCCCTCTATGATGGGGGTGGGGGGCGTCTAAAATTAGAGAGCTGCATGTGGCGCTTGGTCTAATTTCATGTGGCCTTCAGTCTAAATTCTGGTGGGCAGCAAGGAAAGAAAAATGGAGAGAAGGGGTGGCAGGAAGAGAAAAAAGGGGGCACATTGTCTCTATGACCCATTAGGAGGAAGGGCCATAGCTCAGTGGCAGATCATCTGCTAATAATAATAATAATAATAATAAAAATAAATTTTATTTATACCCCGCCCTCCCCAGCCAAGAATGGGCTCAGGGCGGCTAACAACTGATATAAAAACAAGTTGATTGAAATACAAATTAAAAAACAAGATTAAAATACAACATTAAAACATTAAAATGCAGCCTCATCACAGGAGGAGAAAGGAAAAAAGAAAGAGGGGGAGGGAATCAAACTGATTCCAAGCCAAAGGCCAGGCGGAACAACTCTGTCTTACAGGCCCTGCGGAAAGAAATCAGATCCTGCAGGGCCCTGGTCTCATGAGACAGAGCGTTCCACCAGGCCGGAGCCAGTGTTGAAAAGGCCCTGGCTCTGTTTGAGGCTAATCTGACTTCCTTAGGGCCTGGGACCTCTAGGGTGTTGCTATTTATGGAATGAATGAATGAAGGTCCCAGGTTCACCCCTTGGAATGTCCAAGTAGGGTTTGGAGAGGATCATGTCTGAAAGCCTGGAGCACCATTGCCAGTCATTGTAAACAATACTGGGCTAGAGGGACCCTCTTACATTGGTCTCCAGCCCCACCTGCTGCTGGCTGTGGTCTCCTCCACCACCAGCATGCAGACCCCAATAGAAAAAAGGGTCCCCATCTTAGCTCTGTGAGGTGATCTTTCTCCATATTATCAATGCCCTGTGAAGGAGTCTTCTCCACAAAAGTCAGACTCAAGGCCTTCGGGTTCTGAGACCCGAGTGGGATGTCTGGCAATAAAAAATAGGCCCCTCCAAAGTGCATGGCCCAATACAGGCAATGGCCATGATCCAAGAGTGTCTGGGGGGACGGCAATAATTTAGGTAGCCTTGCTGAATTAGAGGTGGCTGCTCACCTAGCTCTGATGCCAGGGCTTAAATGGGCACCATGGACAGAGATTGGTTCTTATGATCAGCTGACACAATGCTCAGGCAGGTCTAGCACTGTAGCCAAGGGGCAGAGAGTATAAGCCAGCTAGTGTCAGGCTTCGGGGAATCAGCTTCCTCCCTCATGGTAGTAAATAAGAAGATCAAATGAAAGGAATGTCTTACCAGTTAGATTCTTTAATAATCACAGTAAGAGACAAAAGAATACATCTCCCTAGAAATGGCGGTGCTCCCAATTAAGGGAAACCCCGCTCCATCCCTATTAATCTACGTCACTCCTACATCTTGCAATCATAGCTGTTTCCCTTTTTAAAAGGGAAATTCTCTTATTCCGAATAGGATTCCTTGAAAGAAAAGGGACAAGTTGACAGCTATGCTTGTAATCTGAGCTTGTACCTTCTATGCTTTCTGTTCTGAGACTTTCTGAGATCTTCTTGACTTTGGGGAGAGCAGTGGAGGAATGCTGTCCAACGACTGTGAATCTGTTAACCCTCTCTCTTCCAGTGTTTCTTGTCCTAGCTGTTCCCCATCCAGTATTTCCCAGCTTCTGCCTTCTGAACTATGCCCCTCTGCAAACCACTGTTCCAAATCTATACTGTCTTCCTGCTCCTGGGAAGATTCAGGGTCAGGGGTCAGGCTGGCTCCCTCCATTCCTCCTCACTGCAGCCCTCCTCAGCACGGTCCCTGTCAGCTAGGCTTGCATTGGAAAGAGTGTCGGTGTTCCAGAAGAGAAAGTTCTGAAGCCTGACTGCTTGGCGTTCTAGTTACATAACCCCACACCATGTGTCATAGCTGGCCAGTTTTCAGAGGCTTGAAACAAAAATGATGTGATTTACTGCAGCATTATCTGGAACACTTAGAAGCGCCTCAGTCCATACATGTGTTCCTCATGTGGTCTATGACTGAGGGCTGTAGAATGGACAGAGATGGCTTCCAATAGGGGCAACACTACGTCTACCTCCTTGCTTTTGCACCTGTTCTGTGTGCATTACTGGAGATCCTCAGCTGGTCAGAAGCCAGAGCACAAGGCAGCATAGCTGTCAACAGTCCCTTATTTGGCAGGAAAGTCTCTTATCCCAGCGCTGTCCCCCGCTGCTGTCCCTTATTGATGATGTCCCTTAAATTTCCCAGGTTTCAAAGGAAGCAGCTCCTCTCCCTCCCTCCCTATCGGCCAAAGAGGAGGGAGGCTTCAACTGTGTTGCTTGGCTGCGTTGCTCACCCAATAAGGAGTCTGAGAACGACTGGGGGGTGGAGCTTGCATGCCTTGTGCCGATCAAATCGGCCGCGTTGCCTTTGCTCAGCGCTTCCCAGCGGAGAGGTGACGGTGGTTTTCCTTGCTGCATCCCCTTTGCCGGGTTGCTGCGCTGTGGGAACCACTGCTTGAGGCTTTGTTTGGCTGCTGGCTGGGCTTTCTGCCTTTGGCTCGGAGGGGCTCAGAAGTTGAACATACCTGTGTTCCTTGGAAAATCCCTTATTTTGGCTGCTGACCCCTTATTTTCGAGGCTGCTGGTCCCTTATTTTCAAATCTGTAAGTTGACAGCTATGCAAGGCAGACACCTCCAGACGGTGACAACTCTGTATCAGGTCTTCAGAGAACATCAGTCCCAAGAGACAAATGTAATTGCCATGTAGATCAGCAGTAAGTGGTACTCCCCACTAAGGGCTTTCGCGTCATGAACTCATAAGGAGTAGGTAGAAGTAAAGGGGCAATTGATACCATTCTTGGTCAGAGTCGGTTAGTGAAAGAACAGGTGAAAACACTGAGTTTGCATTCTGTGGTGGTTTGGGGCACCCGTTATGAACACACCTCTTCACACAGGCTTTTGGGAAAGTGATTCAGCTAGGACAGCTGCAAATGAAAAGGTCCATCTGCTGTACTGATATGGTTTGGCTTTAAAAATTATTCTTTTAATGTCGTTATATTGAGTTTTATTGTATATGCTGTAAGCTACTCTGGGATCTTTAGGAAGAATGGTTTAGAAATGGACATGATTATAACAATAAGAAACATAGTATTAATTACCCTGAATATGCTGAAACCAATAGAAATATGGCACCACCTAGTGGTAGAATTCAAGGATTACAATTCAGATCAGTCTACCAAATAAAAAAAGGGGGGAATGCTATGCCCCAGAAAGAGGCAGTCCTTGAGGTATTGCGGTCCTGAGTCGTTTACCGCTGAATTGGAACAAACGTCAATGCACAGAAAACCCAATTGCTGTTTGCTCCGATTTAGCAGTAAACCACAGGTTTCGCTGGGGGAAGTGGCAGTAAAAAAGGAAAACTGCCCAGACTCATGCCAAGAAGTCACAGACCAAACGGAAGCATGATTGAGACCTGAGTATCACTCAGGAGGAACTATAACCAGAGCATTTTCCAGACTAGGGTTCCATATAAGACAGTAAACTCACAGTGTCTGCAAATTAAATGTAGCTCAGCTAGAAAACGCTGTGCAGGGAGGGAAGAAAGCAAACCAAGAAAGCAAATCCAATTTATGTACACTTCCTGGAGGATATCAATAATCCACCTTTAGCATCAGTCTGTTTATTAAACTTTTGAAGAAACACTGGAGATAGAAACAAGAGGCCCAAATGTTAAAGCTAAATCCACTTGCTTATTTAAAATAATCACTGCCTATTCATGATGACATACGTCCACCTCTCTCGATTTCCATTTTCTATCTAAAGACAAAAAAGGAGAATTGTATACAATCGTAGATGCTCAAGTTGTTCAGCAATCATCAAGGAAGCTGCTGTGGTTGACAGCTGTGATCTGTTGGTTTACAATTAGGATGCTCAGAGGACTGCATCATGCTCCCAGGTCACAGTCCTCATTCCAGGTCAGAGGCAGAGCTGGAGAAAGAGGAGGCATCATCCATGGAGCCAACCACCACTCCTAGCCACTGAGTCTCAAGCAGGCATGGCCAAACTTGGCCCTCCAGCTGTTTTGGGACTACAACTCCCATCATCCCTAGCTAACAGGACCAGTGGTCAGGTATGATGGGAATTGTAGTCCCAAAACATCTGGAGGGCCAAGTTTGGCCATGCCTGGGCTAAAGGATGTGACTTGGATGGACTCCTCTAGCTCAGAGGGCACTCCTCCAATTAACCCTCACTGCATCCATGCTAGAAGAGCCAACGGAAGCAGAATAGGACCATGCCCCTTTAAAAGAGCAGACATTTCCTCAGAGAGGTGGGCCTAGTAGGAGTTTCAAGACAGACAGCCTTCATAAGTCTTAGATGCTGAAGCAGCAACTCTCCCTAAGTGGGTCCTGGCAAGCATTGGAGCTGTGAGCTCTCCAGGGTGCTGATCTGCCTGTCTGTGACTTTGCTCTTTGGGGTGTGGCCTTTGTTCTATCATTGGGTATCAGTCTGGCCTCTTCCGGGACCCTGAGACTCTGTCTCCACCCCCATCTTTCATCCTGGACATCGAGGTCCAGCTCCGAGGGCCTTCTGGCAATTCCCTCACTGCAAGAAGTGAGATTACAGGGAATCAGGCAGAGGGCCTTCTCGGTGGTGGTGCCTGCCATATGGAACGCCCTCCCATCAGGTGTCAAGGAAATAAACTACAGTGGTGCCTCGCAAGACGAAAAGAATCTGTTCCGCGAGTATCTTCGTATTGCGGTTTTTTCGTCTTGCGAAGCAAGCCCATTAGCAGCTTAGCGCTATTAGCGGCTTAGCGGATCAGCTGATAAGCGGCTTAGCGGCTTAGCGGCTTAGCGGATCAGCTGATAAGCGGCTTAGCGGATCAGCTGTTAAGCGGCTTAGTGGATCAGCTGTTAAGCGGCTTAGCGGCTTAGCGGATCAGCTGATAAGCGGCTTAGCGGCTTGGGGAAAAGGGGGTAAAAGGAAAAAAACCCCGCAGGAACTCGCAAGACATTTTTGTCTTGCGAAGCAAGCCCATAGGAAATTCGTTTTGCGAAGCACCTCCAAAACGGAAAACCCTTTCGTCTAGCGGGTTTTCCGTCTTGCGAGGCATTCGTCTTGCGGGGCACCACTGTACTATCTGTCTTTTAGAAGACATCTGAAGGCAGCCCTGTTTAGGGAACTTTTTAATGTTTGATGTTTTATCATGTTTTTAATATTCTGTTGGGAGCCGCCCAGAGTGGTTGGGAAAACCCAGCCAGATGGATGGAGTATAAATAAATTCATCATCATCATCATCATCAAGCTGGAAAAAGACAGCACAGAGTGGAACATATTTCAAGTTCCATAACTTATTTCAAACCTTCTACAGCTAATGTCACTGCAAAGTATTTTCACAAACATTTTTTCCCTGCAAGGAACCAGATTTCCCAGTAACTGCAGTTTTACGTGCTGTGCTGCTGCAAGCGGTTTTGGTCGCAGTGAGTCTGTAAACCAGGAAGCAATTTAGGAATGCCTCAAAAAGTAATACAGTTGCATCTGTATGTGGCAATAGCTCAACTTGGAAAATCCTGTGCAGCAATTAGTTCCAGGACATGCTGGGTTGAATTATTATTCATTATTTTTTATTAAACATTTATATAGTGCCATCGATTTATACAGTACCAGAAGCTTTACAAAATAATAGCTACCCTTTGGGTAAGCTTGGATGAATCTGTCAGTTCTGATTTCTCTCAGTTTCACACTTTCCCAATCTTAAATTCAGGTTTCCACGGCTCCATATAGATTTTGATTGGCTGTCCAATTTTAAAAGCCCTCACAGAAATTTGTCAGTGTTTTAGTGCACATTTAGAGACTGAGAGGAGATATGATAGCCATCTTCAAATATCTAAAGGGCCATCACATGGAAGATGGAGCAAGCTTGTTTTCTCTGGCACCGCAGGGTAGGACCCAAACCAATGGTTACAAGAACGGAGATTCTGACGCAACATCAATAAGAACTTCCTGACAGTAAGAGCTGTTTGACACTGGAACGGTCTCCTTTGGACTCTCCTTCCTTGGGAGTTTTTCAGCAGATGTTGGATGGCCACGTGCCATGGATTCTTTGGTTGAGATCCCTGGGCTTGGACTAGATGACCCTAGGGTCCCCTACAATTCTACAATTCTGTGATTTCCCCCCAAAACACACATTTTTGAAACCCATTTCTTGAAGTACAAGGCATTCCTTATCTTGTTTTCACCAATATGTGCATTTGAATGCACACTTCCCCTTAAAATCACATCTTTATGCAGTGGTACCTCAGGTTAAGTACTTAATTCGTTCCATAGGCCCGTACTTAACCTGAAACTGTTCTTAACCTGAAGCACCACTTTAGCTAGTGGGGCCTCCTGCTGCTGCCGTGCCGCCGGAGCCCGATTTCTGTTCTCATCCTGAAGCAAAGTTCTTAAACTGAAGCACTATTTCTGGGTTAGTGGAGTCTGTAACCTGAAGCGTATGTAACCTGAAGTGTTTGTAACCTGAGGTACCACTGTACACATTTTCTAGTTGTAAAAGTGTATTGCAAAATTCAGAAGAGCTTCAGTTTTTAAGGTAGCTATGTTCCAGTTTCTGGAACATGACTTGTGAATTTTATCATATACCTGACCCTTGCCTTTTCCTCCTAAACTTTAAAAGTTCTGAATACTTTAAACCAGGGGTAGCCAATGCAGAGCCATCCAGAAGTTATGGACTGCAATTGCCCTCAGCTCCAGCAAGCACGGCCAGTAGCCTAAAACATCTAGAAGGCAGCAAATTGGCTACACGTAATATAGACTTTCCCCATAGGGAAGATGTTCCTGGTCAGCATCTTGGATGTCTTTTTCTGGACTTTTCCCAGAAAGACCATGCCCCTTTTTGAGATTGGGTGACCGGAACCACACACAATATTCCAGATTGGGGGATGCCCCCCAAGATTTATGCAAGTGCATTTCATATAGGCTCATTCAGTTTTTCAGTTGTGGCAACGTGCAATTCACCCCTTATGCCAACACAGAAGAAGACTTGAAGTTTCTGGTTTGGACCATATACTACATGCCTAGAACTCTGAACAGACCCAAGCAGGAGCCTCTGTGGATTTCAGACGTATATCTGCAATTTTTGCTCAGCCTGTATATATTTCTAAATGGCACTTTTTAATTGAGCCTGTTCGTAAGAACAGGAGAAGAATGCTTCCAAGACATATCTCACCCAACATTCTGTACTCACAGTGGCCAATCAAATGCTTATGGAAATCCCACAACCAGGACCTGAGGAGAACAGCACTCTCCTCTGATGCCCAGAAACGGGTATTTAAATGAATATTGCCTCCAAGAGTGGAGGCAGCATCTATCTGAATATTGCCCCCATTGTTATTGAAGATCTGATATATTCCACCTCTCCCCCAATGCATTGGGTTTTTCTGTGGCTGACAGTTCCTCATTCATGCAGACCCTCAGCAAGAAATTTTAAGAAATGCTTATACTCTGACACACCCAAATTATGTTATTGAGTTGTTGTTGCTGCTGTTGTTTGCTTCTAAACTGCCTACACCTCTAATTCTTTTGCCTCTTAGGGCTTCCCTACATTGCTCAGAAAACTGCCCTTGTTTTTCAGACCTGTGTCGAGTTTCAATCCCAGGCACACTGACAGCTTTCTGTCCCCTCATCAAACTAGACTGCAAGCATTCTTTGCTTTGTGCCTAGCAGGGAGTGTTGATGAACATTCCATTGACTCAGATTTAGAGGCTTCACCTATCCTAGCCCAAATGCAATGCAGACAGGGAGCAGAATGACAAAGCCTAAGCAGAGTGATGCAATTTCATCCCAAGCAAAGAATTCACACACTGAAAGAATACTGAGCAGAAATCTCAAGTGAAGACAGCAAATGATTTTGGGTGCATGAAGGACACCTAGCTACAAGGCCTGTGAATGAGTTTGAAAGTGACATACAAAATGGAAACTACAGGTTTGAGTTAGCTACTTCCCAGTTCTTTAAAACTGCATCATTCTTTGCCATCCCTAATACCCCCAAAGTCAGTCAGTTTTCTTTGTAGCTTTAGCGCTGCCTTCAAGACGACCCTCCCATGCAAATCCTCTGATGTTTATTCAATAGACACAGCTGCTATCTCAATGCTGCAGCCACGACAAAGGGAAAGCAAAGGAGGAACTGTGCATGTGAAAACCGCCCCCCACCAAATCCCCCAGGTGACTAAATGAATGATAATGCCAAATGCAAAATTTCTACGTCTAACCACCGCCTCTGTCAATTGCTCTCCCTGGATATTGGATTTGGAAATTAATGAACTCCTTTCATTCACAGACGCTGTTGAAACAGGGTGCTAATTGGCTGACTTGGAAGATTTATAGTTGTTGAGACTTGATTGAATGCGCTTCCCCACCCTGGGAAGTGTGTTGCTTTGCTGGGACCACTGCAGAGATACTGCATTGCAGCACAATGCAAGTGTACGGACCACTGATTGAGTACGACTTTGGACATTGTCTTGCCATGCATGAATAGGAAGCAGAGATTCCCTGCATCTCCTGTTCCTGCCCACCTACAGCAATGTCATATGGGAAATACACCTTCTGCTCCCACCCATTACCTTGCCTAGGAGATATTCTAGCTTCCTATGGGGCACAGCAGGTTTGTTTCCAGTATGGAGAGGACGCAGTTCTGCCGCCCTCTCCCCAATATCAGCCTTATCCCTCCTGAATAATTTTTTTTTTGCATATCTCAGTTGCTCTTCCTTCATGCCTGACCAGCCTGGACACCCAATTTTTCTATAGGTTCAGTATTATCTTTGCACCACACTGTCATATGCACACAGTTTAACAACAGATATTGGGTAACTGCATGTTAGGATTCAAGGCAGTGTGTAAAAAAATTGTTCATTCCATGTAGCGTGGATTCATAACTGTTGAAAAAGAATTTTGTAGATTTGTTTCACATCCTTTTAAGTCACGGCATGCATGGCACAGTGATTTTTATAAGGCGATAGTTTTATCACTGTGTATCTATCTTTTTAAGTCTACCCCCCCCCCACCCAAATCGACGTGCATTTTTTTAAATGTTAAAAAAGAAGCATTTGTATAGTGCTTTAGAATATAAAGAATGAGTCACATACATTAACTTTCAGTCCTTAGAGCAATCTTGTAATTACAGTTTAGTGTTATGATCCCTAGAGGCTGAGATGGAGGGCTTGCCTAAAGTCATCTAGAGAAGCCATAGAAGAGGCAAAACAGAGACTTCCCAATTCATAGCAGGGTCTTAGCCATGATGTTTCACGAGCTCTTTACCATGACCCAATCTGCTGGTGATCATTTGGATCTGCAGGGACCAGCACCCTTGCACCCAAGCACCTAGCATACTTGCCTACCACTGCAGGTAGCATACAAGACAACAGATAACAGAGTGCCAGGCTCTTGCCAGAGAGATTTCCTTTCAGGGATTTTCATTCTCCACCAAGGAGCCAGGGCTTGGAAGAGGTAGATGAGGTCAGGAACTAAGGAAGGGCTCAGTTACCGCCTGCCGCAGGTCTGATCAAATTGTCTCTTTCCCAGGACCTGTCCAGGGTCCTGAAAGAACTGCTCTTCCTTAATACTGTCTCATGGATGCTGTATCTGCCTATCACTGTCCTCTTCTTTGCCCGCCAGTTCCAGACAACGACCTGACTTTCCCCCTGTAGAATTGCATGGGCTGATCCTTTCTCGTCCTTGTATGTTGCACTAGAAATAGACCATGAGCAAACTACTGCATTGTAATTTTTCAGTATCGACATGTCTATTGAGCTTTTTATCTGTGCAATTTTCTTGATATATGCTTGTTAGACTCCACTGGAATAAAGCAATAAATCTTTATCTATTTAGCGCACTAAAAGTTATTCTTGTTTTGTCAGAGGCCATTAAAACTTGTGTGTGAATCATTTTCACGTATGCAACAAATCGTATTTGACATAAAAACTATAAATAGAAAGAGGCCAATATGACCAAATTTAAAAAGACAAATAGCACATTGACAAATGCATCAACTTGTACAATATAACAACTTATAAAACATTAAATGCTAGCTATGGAAAATTAAAACAGTTAATAATCTAAACTGGCAGACATTAGCCTAGAATTAAGGAATGTGGCACACTATGCAAATTAACATGTTCCGAAGTGTGAGCAGCAAGTCATTTGGGGCATTATGCTGCAGTATGTGTGTGTGTGTTTGTGTGTGTGTGTCCCACTTCAATGCACAAAAAATAAGCAGCCCTGTCCATAACACAAACTCTTTCTAATGCAATGTTTGTACTGACCCAAACATTAAGTAGAAGGAAGTTAGATCAACCTTTGTTTGAGACATACAATTATGGTAATCTCAGAGACACGAGAATCAAAATATAGTTTGCGATTTTTGTCTACCAGGTTCCTTGGGAACAAGATTCTCTGCATTCCGGACAAATATCTCATTGCCTCTCAATCCATGTAGTGCAGCATGGCCAGTTGTCAGGGTTGATGGGAGTTGTAGTCTGAACAGCCAGAGGTTCCACATGGGATGTGAATGCTTGATGCAGTCACTCCCAGTACAAATAATGAAACAGAATGACTTGCCCACCAATGAGATCGCCTTTGATGCTTGAGTCAGTGATCTGGTCTTGCCTCCTTCCAATAAAGAACCACATCTTGAGCATGCACGGTTCTTTGTGGGTTGGTTAATTCCAACTCTTGGGCACTTTAGAATTTGTGCTGGTTCACTACAGAACTTGCACTTCAAAACTGGGGTGGGGTGGTTTTCAAAACTTGAAGGGGCACTGTACTTGATGACAACAGTGGCACCGTGGTCCCCACAGTGGTATTGGAGGTCCTATTGGTGCCCGCTTGCTGTTGTTAATGGAGAATTCAAGGGGAAATGTCAGGCAACAAGAGATGCTCTCTTACAGCCAGAGGCAGTGGTGTGAAAATGAAAATTCCCCACCTGCAAGTGGTGCAATATGTTTGGGAGACCCCTTTTCGTTCAAGGATAGTTTGGAGAGGAAGTGTCCATGCAAGGCTACTTCGGGGGTGGGGGGGGGAGGGGGAAGCACTGTAGGTATCAGAAATGTGGGGAAGACTGCTCTGTTGTCATTTCATCAACATCAATTTAACATGTCAGAAGCATCAAATCTGCACCCCGCAACTTGCAAGACTAGGACTCTCCCTACTGCTACCAATCTGCAGATGTGGAGATAGTCTGGATTTAGCCTTCCAGATGAAATGAAGGCCCAGCTTCTCACTTGTATGAATGGGAGATAAGACAGCCATTACACAATCATCTTCATTTCTTTCTAAGTGCTGGCAAATGCAAGCACCCATTCTAATTTTCTCTGTGTCATAAAGGTAAAAGACCCCTGGATGGTTAAGTCCAGTCAAAGGCAACTAGTGGGTGTGGTGCTCATCTTGCTTTTCAGGCCGAGAGAGATGTCGTTTATCAGGATGTGGGTGGCACTGTGGTTTAGACCACTGAGCCTCTTGGGCTTGCTGATCAGAAGGTCAGCAGTTCGAATCTGCGCAACGGGGTGAGCTCCTGTTGCTCTGTCCCAGCTCCTGCCAACCTAGCAGTTCTAAAGTATATCTGTGTGATCAAAGCTATTGGCCCATCATCGCATGAAGAAACATGAGTGCGGATCAAGCAGTACAAACATGGGAACAGCTGTGGCTCTGTACTGCCCAGTTCATGTAGCCACACATCTAACCAAATGACGAAATAGGCAGAGGATGTGTATATGCACTGATCTTCAGAATATCCTTCCAGCGTTGGCCACTTCTAATTTCTCTTTTTAGCACAAAGATGGAAAGGATCTGTTTGCTACAGTTATCTAGCACTTCATTTATTCCTGTTCCCAGCCAATACCTTGTAACAATTGGTACCCACAACCATAAGCAATAAAGCACAGAGGGTGATAAGCTACCAAAGGAACACAAAAGGGAAAACCATTTCCAACCCGATGGAATATAGGGGTCGGAGAGACACAGAACCACTCCCTGTGGCTCATAACTGTGTCCTGAAAACTTCTGATGAAAGCCAAATACGTAGCAGAATGAAAACAAGTGAGAGCTGTCATTTTGGGGAGGAACTTTTTGAAGCTCAAATTAATTTATATTTGCTATTCAACAAAAGGCTGCACCAATGTTAGTCCTACTCAAGAGTAGACACACTGGAAATAATAGGCTTGTCTAACTGTTTGTGTCCACGGCTCCACTCTTGAGCTTAGTTGGATACAACTCAAAACGTTCCTGCACAACAGATCCCACTTTGAAGGATGGTGTTTTCCATCGTTAAAGAGTTATTTCTAGTGTCTCTTGACATTTGGCAAGCCTACCTTCTGGCTGGTATTGTGCTATAATGGTCACAGTCTGGCCTGCCCCTTTGAGCGCTGCAGCAGCCTGCTCATGAGTAGCACCACGAAGATCGATCCCATTCACCTGCAAGGGGGGAAGGAGAAGTAAAGAAACATGAGTGCGTTCCATAGTTCAAACAAGAAGAAATGGGATTATGGACTGAAAACATGTGAAAGCAACAGGGGGCAGAAGCAGACAGATTTTCTCATCCCTTCCTCCCTCCCTCTTAGAATAGAAAGCCGCTTTGAGGCCTCTCGAGTGACGTTTTATATACATTCAAGAAATAAAAGGTCTTTTTGCACCTCTTGAGAGCCAGGGATGGTATGGTGCCAATTCTTTGTTGTTGTCGAAATTGCCCAGGCTGGCTAAAATCCAGGCCAGCTGGAGCAAGGCCTGAAATGTCCACAGAATTATGCAGCGGAAAGGGCAGCAAATTTCATTTTGGTGAGGAAAGCGGTTTGTTTGTTTGTTTGTTTGTTTGTGGTGTTTTTCTTTTGGTTAGGCATGTCTGAAGGGTGTGAGAGAGAGCATGGAAGGCAAAGCAAGAGGAACCGTGTAGGAGGAGGAAGGCTAAAAACCTTTGCAGCGGTGTGTGTGCTTGTCTAAGCACCCTCAAAAACAGCAGAGAGTTGTTGCAGACAAAGAACTGAGCAGCATGGGTTGATATCCGCAAAGGTCAGGGGTGGAATTAAGATGGTCTAACAATAGAGCGAGGGCAGGCCAGGAGCTACGTGTAGGAGTGGGGAGCCTTTGCATGTCTGAGAACACAGTGCACGACATTGACTTTTGCAGCAGAGATTTCAAGCAGAAGCAGGAGACTACAACTAATCCAGAATGCGGCAGCTAGACTGGTGACCGGGAGTGGCCGCCAAGAACGTATAACACCGGTCTTGAAAGACCTACACTGGGTCCCAGTACGTTTCTGAGCACAATTCAAAGTGTTGGTGCTGACCTTTAAAGCCCCAAACGGCCTCGGTCCAGTATACCTGAAGGAGCGTCTCCACCCCCATCGTTCTGCCCGGACGCTGAGGTCCAGCGCCGAGGGCCTTCTGGCGGTTCCCTCGCTTCGAAAAGCCAAGTTACAGGGAACCAGGCAGAGGGCCTTCTCGGTAGTGGCACCCGCCCTGTGGAATGCCCTCCCACCAGATGTCAAAGAGAAAAACAACTACCAGACTTTTAGAAGACATTTGAAGGTGGCCCTGTTTAGGGAAGCTTTTAATGTTTAATAGGTTATTGTATTTTAGTGTTTTGTTGGAAACCCAGCCAGATGGGCGGGGTATAAATAATAAATTATTATTATTATTATTATTATTATTATTATTATTATTATTATTATGCGAGAAGAGTACATGGGAGAGCCAGCGTGGAGCAGTGGGGTTAAGGTGCTGGACCAGGACCCAGAAGATCAGGGTTTCAAAGTGCCACTTAGCCACGAAGGTCCCTGGGTGACCTTAAGCTGCTCCACCGCCTCTCAGACTAGCCTACTTTGCAGGGTTGTTGCGACTATAAAATGGAAAGGCAGTGAATTGTGTACGCTGTGCTGAGATTCTTGGTGCAAAGGCGGGATGCAAAAGTGAGAAATAGGTAAACAGAAGTGAGACAAGAGGGAGGGAACTGGACATGCCTGATGCTGGACCACAAGCGAGGCTGAATGTGCTATAACGAAACCCTACCAAACTGATCAGCACTGAGGGGTTGGAGAATCACTGACAGATGTAGGTTTGAGCTGCTGAAAGCAGGATGGTGGGTGTAGGAACCCTGGTTCAGAGGAACATAATTCTCACCTTGTATTTGAGGTGAACATTGCAAGTTGCTGGTATCCTGACCTTGACCCCGTCTCCATTGCCAACCTGCCAAGGGCTTTGAAATCTTTGTTGGGAGGCCCTTCTCTCAGTCCCACCATCCTCACAGGTACACTTGGTGGGGATATTGGAGAAGGGCCTTCTTGGTGGCTGCTCCTGAGCTTTGGAACTCCCTCCCTAGAGAAGCTAGACTGGCTCCTTCCCTGTTGTCCTTCTGTTGGCAGGTGAAGACCGTTTTATTCCCTCAGGCCTTTGGGAGCTGCCCGTTTGTTTGTTTGTTTGTTTGTTTGTTTGTTTTTTAAAGAAAGGGATTTATTAGTGCTGTGCTGTTTTTACTATTTTTTATATTGTTTTAATTCTATTACCTTTTAGCAATTATATTTTATACATTTTTAGCTTTTTTGTATTTTACCTGTGTTGCTTTAGTTTTATTCATTACAATTTTCAGCAGTCAAAAATTAAAACATTTGACTTCCCTTCCGCCTTTCCATAGCTTCTTTCTATTTATCTTTCAGCACTGCATATTCTAATCACCCCATATCTTCTCTTTCCACATTTCTACATATTTCATACTGCTGAATTTATTCTAAAGGTGCTAACATTTTAACCTGTTTACAATAATTCTTCATATGCTCTACAAAATTCATACGCTCTACATTCCTCTATAAATACTGTTTTATCTTGCTCTCTTGTTCTGTTGGATAGACTTGCCAACCCTGCATTCTTCCCTCATTTGGGCTTCTCCCTCCCTCCACTTTTGTGCCTATAAAATTCGAGCTGCAGTTGTTGCACAGAGAAAGAAATTCTTATAATTCTTGGGAACATCTGACTCCATTATTCCTAAGAGAAACACCTCTGGTCTTTTTTGGGAATGAAATTTTGAATTTTACATTGTTTTAATTCGTGTAAGCCCCATTGAGTCCCAGTCTGCGAAACAGGTGGGATATAAATAAATATACAGTGGTGCCTCGCAAGACGAAATTAATTCGTTCCGCAAGTCTTTTCGTCTTGCGAGTTTTTCGTCTTGCGAAGCACGGTTTCCCATAGGAATGCATTAAAAATCAATTAATGCGTTCCTATGGAAACCGCCTTCAGACCAGGTCCGGGGACAGTCTGTCCCCCGACCTCTTCTGAAGGCCGGCGGGGGGCGAAAGTCTTTGCTCCCCCCTGCCTGCCTAACTGGGAGACCGGACGGCTTTTGAAGGCAGGCAGGGAGGAGCAAAGACTTTTGCCCCCCGCCGGCCTTCAGAAGAGGTCGGGGGACAGACTGTCCAGGACCTCTTCTGAAGGCTGGCGGGGAAAAAAATTCTTTGCTCCCCCCTGCCTGCCTTCCCGGGAGAGCGGAAAAGGCAGCGCTGCCTTCCCGCTCTCCCGGAAAGGCAGGCAGGGGGGAGCAAAGACTTTTGCCCCCCGCCCGCCTTCGGAAGAGGTCCTGGACCTCTTCTGAAGGCTGGCGGGGGGCAAAAGTCTTTGCTCCCCCCTGCCTGCCTTCAAAAGCCGTCCGGGGGCTTTTAAATCGCCCCGGACAGTCCCGGGGCGATTTAAAAGCCCCCGGTTAGGCAGGCAGGGGGGACAAAGACTTTTGCCCCCCGCCCACCTTCGGAATAGGTCCTGGACCTCTTCTGAAGGCGGGCGGGGGACAAAAGTCTTTGCTCCCCCCTGCCTGCCTTTCCGGGAGAGCGGGAAGGCAGCGCTGCCTTTTCCGCTCTCCCGGTTAGGCAGGCAGGGGGGAGCAAAGACTTTTGCCCCCCGCCTGCCTTCAGAAGAGTTCCTGGACCTCTTCTGAAGGCTGGCGGGGGGCAAAAGTCTTTGCTCCCCCCTGCCTGCCTTCAAAAGCCGTCCGGGGCTTTTAAATCGCCCCGGACAGTCCCGGGGCGATTTAAAAGCCCCTGGTTAGGCAGGCAGGGGGGAGCTATCCCGGACCGCTTTTAAAATGCTGGCGGTGGGGAGCAAAGCCTTTCGCCCCCGCCGGCCTTCCTGGACCTCTTCTGAAGTCCGGAGGGGGGGGGGAAAGGCTTTGCTCCCCACCGCCAGCATTTAAAAGAGGTCCCCGGAGATTTCCCTATGGGCTTTCGTCTTGCGAAGCAAGCCCATAGGGAAAATCGTCTAGCGAAGCGTCGCAAAAACCGAAAAACCCTTTCGTCTTGCGGGTTTTTCGTCTTGCGAGGCATTCGTCTTGCGGGGCACCACTGTAATAATATTAATAACAGACCTGAGGAATCACAATCTTTGACAGCATCTCCAGCGAGATGCAAAAGAGCATGTTGGGAAGATTAGATAATGAATTGATTTTTGCTTTTAAGGGTGTATGGGAAATAGAGGAAAATATTGTGGAGTCTCAGCCTGACTAATTAGCTAACAATTTTGAACCTGATCCCACCAATATTATTTGTGTACAGTATAGTATCACATAGTATAAGCTTTTGGGTTTTTCTTAACTTCAGTTATCTAACTCCTATGAGTTTCTCAAAAGTAGAATGTTTGGGAATGTATTTGTAACCCCCCGGAACAAATCGGACAATGTGTACAAGTATACTCAATGTGAACAGCTTCCATTGCTGAACAGAAAATCCTGCTACTTCCATTCAACCAATTTATAACCTGCTGTAATAACCAAACTAATACAAATCCTGTGCTGCCACCTGGTGGAGTTTGCGGGGAAGCTATTAATGAGCGGAATGAAAGCCTGTATGCAGTTTACTGAACCACAGGTGTGTTCATGTCCCAGTGCTCTGCAGGTTTTTGCTTTGAAGGTGCAGCCCATAATAAGGGTATGGAAAGTCAATACCTGCTTGCTAGATTATTATATGGAGCTGTGTGGATCTCATCTTCCCCAAGAAACTGGCCCCTGAAGAACCACTGCTAGTCAGAAAAGGCAAGGATAAACCAAGAACAGCCATTCCAGATCAGATCAAAAGGACCCATCTAGTCCAGCATCTCACACCAGCCACTCAGATGCCTACAGTAAACCTGCAAGCAGGAGATGCGATTCTCCCAAAACTCCCCCTGATAGTTGAACAAAGCTAGATGAGCAATATCTCTGGTCTGCCACAAAAGTTGCTTCCTATGCCCCGAAGGACAACTTTACTTCCTCCCACAACTAACTGATTAGCAGAATTTGTATGCTGCTTGATTGGAGAAACAACAAACTTCATTTAAGGAGCTGACAAAAATACAAAACAAAAACCTTGAAATTTTCAACAGAAAGCAGCTATAAACAGGTATTTAAAAGCATTCGAAAGATGACTAAAAATAAAAAAGAGCTAATAGGAGGTACAGCAGCCACGAAATTAAAAGACGCCTGCTTCTTGGGAGAAAAGCAATGACAAACCTAGACAGCATCTTAAAAAGCAGAGACATCACCTTGCCAGCAAAGTCCCATGGACTGCAAGAAGATCAAACCTCTCCATTCTGAAGGAAATCAGCCCTGAGTGCTCACTGGAAGGACAGATACTGAAGCTGAGGCTCCAGTACTTTGGCCACCTCATGAGAAGAGAAGACTCCCTGGAAAAGACCCTGATGTTGGAAAAGATGGAGGGCACAAGGAGAAGGGGACGACAGAGGACGAGATGGTTGGACAGCGTTCTCGAAGCTACAAGCATGAGTTTGACCAAACTGCGGGAGGCAGTGGAAGACAGGAGTGCCTGGCGTGCTCTGGTCCATGGGGCACAAAGAGTCGGACATGACTAAATGACTAAACAACAACAACAGCAGCAGGAGGTAATGCCTACACATATAACTTCAACATAGCACCAAAAAGGTACCTGTCGGATGTCAAGCGACAGGGAGTTCCAAAGTGTAGGTGCTGCCACACTAAATGATTTGTTTCTTACATATCTAAATGACTTGAAGGACTAGAAGGGATGTGTGGAACTGGTATTGTGTTGGCAGTTCTGCAGATCGAAGCGGCCCAGTGGACATTTCTCTCTCCTTCCCCCTCTACCCTCCTTCCTCCGAGTCCACCAGACAGCCAAGGAAGAAATTAATCACTGTTGCTGGAGGTCTAATCTGATCTCTTGCAGAAGCCTTTTGAAATTAGGGCAAGGGACACGTGGAATTATGTTTAGGGCTATAGATCACCCACTTCTGGTCCCCTGACTTTCAAAGGTCACACACGTACTCAGCCAAGCAATTTAGCTCTGGTGCGGTGACCTCTAGCACCCCCACCATCGAAATAACCAGATATGTTTTTACTGGACTAACCACTTCATATTGCAGATGGGGTAGTGGCGGCATGTTTGAATATGTCCCCATCACATATTTATTCATGAAAAGATAGCATTTTCAATGAGAACTGGCTTTCTCCCTGCAAACTCCTGAAAGCTGAAAGACAGGTGCTTTTCAGATTTTTTCCTTTTCTTTCCAGCTCTGGTTGAAGACTTTCTTCTTTCAACAATCCCTCTATGTGGACATTTTTTAAATATATCCTAGCCAGTATCTGTATTTATCTGAAATGGCATTTTATAGAGGCAACATGGCTTTTTACTGTGTTGTGAAATGGCTTTAAGATGCTTCACAGGAAGTGAAGCACATAGGAAAGAAATAAGAACAATACGTCTCTGATGACTGGAGGGTCACAGCAATGGGTGGTGTTCAGCTACGTCTTACTCAGAGTAGACGCATTGAAATCAATTGACTCAATTTATTCGTGTTCATTGATTTCAGTGGGTTTGTTCTGAGTAAAACTTAGTTGACTACAACTCACTGCAACTCTGTTGGCTGGGGCTTTTCTACCTTTCCACGTCTTAAGTATTTTGGCAAGCAAACCTAAGTTGTTGTTGGTTTTTTGTGTGTTTTGTGTGTGTGTTTGTTTTTGCTGAAATCTAACCACCAGTGGCCTTGCTTCAGTAAATTGCTTAGTGATAACTGCCTTGCAGAGACTTCACCTTGCCAACAAAGGTCCGTATAGTTAAAGCCATGGTTTCCCCAGTAGTGATGTATGGAAGTGAGAGCTGGACCATAAAGAAGGCTGATCGCCGAAGAATTGATGCTTTTGAATTATGGTGCTGGAGGAAACTCTTGAGAGTCCCATGGACTGCAAGAAGATCAAACCGATCCATTCTGAAGGAAATCAGCCCTGAGTGCCCACTGGAAGGACAGATCCTGAAGCTGAGGCTCCAGTACTTTGGCCACCTCATGAGAAGAGAAGACTCCCTGGAAAAGACCCTGATGTTGGGAAAGATTGAGGGCACAAGGAGAAGGGGACGACAGAGGACGAGATGGTTGGACAGTGTTCTCGAAGCTACAAACATGAGTCTGACCAAACTGCGGGAGGCAGTGGAAGACAGGAGTGCCTGGCGTGCTCTGGTCCATGGGGTCACGAAGAGTCGGACACAACTAAACGACTAAACAATAACAACAACAACTGCCTTGGAAAAGACTTGAACAACACCCCCCCCTTTATTTTTTTACTTGGGATGGATATGGAAGAATGCATTTATTGTTGTTATTTGTGCTTGATTAACTCAAACGCTGCTCCATTCCAAATTCGCTGGAGGAAATAAACAAAGCCTAATTGGATGATTGCTTCTCTTCCATTTGACTGATGAAACACAAAGCACTGAGTGTTGATGGGGTTATTTGGGGGGGGGGGGTTGCATGCCAAGATTATGCCAAGCAGCTTATTTGTCTCTTGCGGAGAATGCGGCTACAAAATAAACAAAAATTCCTTGGCACCGGACCAGAGGTGATTGCAGGCAACGATGGCTCTGCACTTCAAGACTGCTGCTGTGGCCTAGGCTTACTGGGTGCCAGTCAAGTTCCACTCCAGTCTGTTATCTTTGTCCTGGAGATATTGATGACGTGGGAACCTTCAGCCCTGCAGACATCGCTGGACTCCAGCTTCCAGCATCCCTGACTATCATTCATGCTGGCTGGAGCTGATGAGATTTGCAGTCTGACAACATTTGGAGGGCAAAGGTCCTCCAGGCCTCCCTTAAAAATGGCAAGGGGTTGGACCAGATGACCCTTTGCCTCCATCCCTGATCATAAGATTAGCTCCAAGGCGTTTTTTCATGGTGGTCTCATGTCTATCAAACTCTCTCTCTTGAAATGTTTGACACGGATGTTGATGATGAAACCAGCTCCTATCGGGATAGCATTGACCTGAGTTTTGTCTCGGGGGGCAGATTGCGAGCAGAAATTGAGAACCAGCTTTGGGATCTCTGGAAAGGAGTGTTCATTTAACTGTGCACATTCCTTAAAGGTAAAGGTACCCCTGCCCATACGGGCCAGTCGTGTCCGACTCTGGGGTTGTTCCCCCTTCACACTTAAGAGGCCGGGGGCCAGCGCTGTCCACAGACACTTCCAGGTCACGTGGCCAGCGTGACGAAGCTGCATCTGGTGAGCCAGCGCAGCACATGGAAACGCCGTTTTCCTTCCCGCTAGTAAGCGGTCCCTATTTATCTACTTGCACCCGGGGCTGCTTTCGAACTGCTAGGTTGGCAGGCGCTGGGACCGAGCAACGGGAGCGCACCCCACCGCGGGGATTCGAACTGCCGACCTGACGATCAGCAAGTCCTAGGCGCTGAGGTTTTACCCACAGCGCCACCCGCGTCCCGCACATTCCTTAGAGAAGCATTATTTCCAAATGCCACGCTATCAGTGTAAAAAGGAAAGGGCAATTATGGTAATGTCGCAGGCGCTAAATGCGCAAAACGTATCCAAAGGCTTACAAAGCTTTTATAAAAATAAAAATAAAAATATAAATAAATTTTTATTATTTATACCCTGCCCTCCCCGGCCAAGACAGGGCTAGGGCGGCTAACACCGAATATAAATAGGGTAAAAACATTTTTAAAAAACAAAAAACAAAGAAAAAACAAACCCAAACAAACAGTTGATTGAAATATAAATTAGACTACAGTTTAAAATGCAGCTTAACATGCAGCCTCGTTTTAGTGGTAGCCTGTAGATCAAAGCCGTAAGGGGAGAAAACGTCAAATATTCACCCGGGCCAACTATCCATGCTGGTCCTACATGGGCTAGCAATAAGAGGTGAGCGAAAATGTATATACAAAATCCCATATAAGGGGTTCCATAAAATAAAATAAAAATGAGGGGGGGAGGGTTAGACTGAGTCCAACCCAAAGGCCAGGCAGAACAGCTCTGTCTTGCAGGCCCTGATCTCCTTCAGTAGGATGTTCCACCAGGTCGGGGCCAGAGCTGAAAAGGCCCTGGCCCTGGCTGAGGCCAATCTAACCTTCTTATGTGCATATAGATATATAATCCATTGCAAATTTGGAAAACGAATTGAAAAGCTGTAGTCCAATTCATTAAGAACACAGAGATAACAAGCTCTGCATGGCTCATCTGAGAGGGTGTATGCCATGCTCATTCATACCCACTAGATGGCAGACTTGATCTGAATAAGAAGATGAAGAAGAAGAAGAAAAAGAAGAGGAGGAGGAGTTTGGACTTGATATCCCGCTTTATCACTACCCAAAGGAGTCTCAAAGCGGCTAACATTCTCCTTTCCCTTCCTCCCCCACAACAAACACTCTGTAAGGTGTGTGAGGCTGAGAGACTTCAGAGAAGTGTGACTGGCCCAAGGTCACCCAGCAGCTGCATGTGGAGGAGCGGAGACACGAACCCGGTTCACCAGATTACGAGTCCACCGCTCTTATGCACTGCACCACGCTGGCTCTCTTAAAGCAAATAAAAATAAAAATAAATAACTAAAGACATCAATAAAACTTGGTTCTTTGCTCTCTAGGGGGAAAGGGGGAACTGAATGTCAACCTGAGTTCCCTCCTGCAATGAACTGTTTCGGGTTCTCAGCATGTGATGGAAAAGTAGGCAAGGAATGTTGAGACAGGCAGGACTCGACAGGATCAGAGAAGATGCCTCTCTGTCTTCCTGCCTGCCCTGATTTGCAGAGGCCATATCTCAGTGCCTGAGCATCTGCCTTGCACAAGAAGACCCTAGGTTCAATCTCTAGCATCTTCAGGTAGAGCTGGGAACAACTTCTGAAACCCTGGAGAACCACTGCCTTCCAATGCAGACAGTGTTGATAAACCAACAGTCTAACTTGGCAAGTTGCTATGATGCTAAAAGGCAGGATTGCAGATAGACCAAGGAGAGACATTGCCAACACAGACCCTGTTTGCTGGACCAGGAACTGGAGGAGTGATCAAATCTCTCCTTCTCCTGACCCTCGGTGGCTGTTGGAGTAGAACAGCCTATCATAGTGACAGATTTTGCTGGTAACCAAAGCATCATTTGGGAACCTAGGAAGTTGTGCTAAATCTAAGAGCAACTGGTCATCTAGCTCACAGCGTATGGCTTGTGCAAGTGTTTCCCAACTTGCGTTTTCAAATGTTTTTGGACTACAACTCCTATCATCCCTAACTAGCAAGACCAGTGGTGAGGATGATGGGTGTTGTATTCCAAAAAATAGCTAGAGACCCAAGTTTGGGAAACACTGGTCTACACTAACTAAAAATTAATTCCGTGCATAGGAAATACTTACAGATAAAATTTGGTCTCCCCTCTGAAGCTCTCCACTGAGGTCGGCTGGCCCACCCGCTAGGATGAAGGATACAAAAATGCCTTCGCCGTCTTCTCCGCCTACGATGTTGAACCCAAGCCCCGTCGACCCCTTGTGCAGGACAACTTTGCGAGGTTCTCTGTGGAAAGAAAAGGACATTGCTCATTCATTTAAGAGACCTGGATTCAGGACCAGCCCACCTATGAGGCAAGGTGAGAAGACCGCTTCGGGCAGAAGGGTCCACCAGGACAGCTGATCCCAATGTTGATCTTTCTCGACCCCTGTCCCTTTGCTCCTGATGTAGATATTCCCTGACCTCTTCTTCCCCTGTGGGGCGGGGGAGGGACCATTCTAAAGCCAGTCTCAGGAGCCAAAATGTCTTGGGCTGCCTGGATTGTATATGCCTCCTATTGAGTAGTTCCTTTCCATTTCCTTCCATAATAACAAGTGCTAGATGGACCATTGTGTTTGATTCAGTACAAGGTAGCTTACTGTACTGTTGCCATATCCTTTTCTTTTTCACTTTCTCTTCCCTCAGCTATCCCTTTGTGTTTTATACATTTTTAACATATTAACATTCATACAACAGAACTTCTCCTCTTATACAATATTTTTTGGACTTCCATCAACACCTTTGATGATTTTCCATTCTTATCACGTATTATGCATTTCTTAATTTCATATTACCTTTAATTATCTTTAACTAATAATTCTCCTCATTGTCTTTTTTGCAATATTTCAAATAATTCACCTTCAAAACTTCTTGCAAACCTACTAGTGTAATCTGTTCATCACAATTACTTTTCAAATAGTCCGTAAATTTACTCCAGTCTTCTGAGAATCTCTGGTCCCGCAGATTTCAAATCCTTCCTGTTACTTTATCTAATTCTGCATAGTCCATCAATTTCATCCTCCATTCTTACTGTTGCCATATCCTAATATCGTATTGACAATGAGATACTTCCCTTTTTGTCAAGATAGGCAAGCATATATAGACACATGCCAAGGTAATTGGCAGCAACTGGGAATCCAATAGAATCACAAATAGGTCCAAGTTATCTGAAATACCATATTGCCTCATGTGAACCCGCCTGGATTTTGAGATCTTTGGAAGAGGGTCTTTCTCCCGCTTAGTGGGGTTCTGGGAGAGGGCCTTCACTTGCACTTCAAAGTGGCACAGTCACCTCTATCGATTCGAAACTCCGCCACTCAGTTCTGCTACGGGCACAGAACTTTCGTTAAATAAAATGGACTGCTATAAAATACATTTCCTGCATCCGGCCAGTAGATGGAGCTGGCAGTCCAGTTTCTGAGCACCCACAGTTCTTGCCCATCCATAGTTAAACACTTTTCATTCCTCTTTCTCTCTCTTTCCTGTACCTGCTTTCCTCTATTTTTATTTCTCACCATGCTCCAGGGATTTTGGAGCAACAAAGATGAGATTCTTCAGAAGCTGCAGGCATGTGTAGCATCCAACATTGGTCATATAATGTTTTTTTTTGTTTTGTTTTAGGTGCAGACCAGGGGAAAGTAGGAATAGATGGTACCCACCAGAGAAGCGAGCTAAAATTGTTGCTACAAAGAGACCGGTCCACTGAGAAGTTCTCCTGAGCAAGACCCACTGAAATGGCGCCAGAAGTATAAATGGGGATTGCACTGAATAAGTTCCCAATAGATCGGGTGCCACCCCCCCAAAAATAGCTCAAATAGGAAAAGGTAATCTCTGTTGAGCAGTCTTCCTCAACCTGGTTGTTGGCATCCATCTGTCTGAAGAGACAACGGAATGTGCACCTGGGGTTGAAGTCAAACCTCTGGAGAATCACAGCGCCTGCTGTGGCTGTAGAGACCGGGAACTCACAACTGCTGCCTCCTGCATTGTTTGATGCTTCTGAATTATGGTGCTGGAGGAGACTCTTGAGAGTCCCATGGACTGCAAGAAGATCAAACCTCTCCATTCTGAAGGAAATCAGCCCTGAGTGCTCACTGGAAGGACAGATCCTGAAGCTGAGGCTCCAATACTTTGGCCACCTCATGAGAAGAGAAGACTCCCTGGAAAAGACCCTGATGTTGGGAAAGATGGAGGGTGCAAGGAGAAGGGGACAACAGAGGACGAGATGGTTGGACAGTGTTCTCGAAGCGACAAACATGAGTCTGACCAAACTGCGGGAGGCAGTGGAAGACAGGAGTGCCTGGCGTGCTCTGGTCCATGGGGTCACGAAGAGTCGGACACGACTAAACAACTAAACAACAACAACAAAGCAGCACCAAAGTGACCTCCATGGGGCGCAAGCTTGGGTAGTGTGTATGGAGGTCCTGGGCTGTGACAAGACTCCACTCTCGACCTCGCTGATGTGACCCAAAGGAAAGAAGAGCAATACATTTGGCAACATTTGCCGAAAAGAGTCGTACAACACGCCATCCAGCCGTCTCCACTGTGGTTCTGTGTAGGCTTTACTCTCGAGCCTTTTCTTCTCCTGAAGTCCCGCAAGACCATTGGCCATGTTGGTTGGGGCTGATGGAAGTTTTAAACCAAAACATATGAAGGGTACCCAGTTGGGAAAAGTCGCTGCAGACCATGAACTCAGTGAAGGCTGGTCCATTAGGGTGACTGGGGAGCTAACCCACTAACCTCAGTTTGCCCTCAGCCAGCTCCCACCAGGTTCCTCCTGAGTCTCAGGTTTGTCCTTGCAGAGCTCAGCATGGAGGAGGATGGAGTCAGAACTGGAATTAGTTGGCTCTGCCTGTCATTGGCTGACTCTGTCATGGGCTCCAGCTCTGCCTTTTTTGGACTTCCTTGCCTTCCACCCAAACGGTCCCAATAGGCAGCAGCCATCTCTGCATGTCATGTACTCTGATAAAAGCCTTGGTGAGTTATCAACACAGAGAAGTCAGATGGGGATAGGATACACCTGGTTCCTCGAGGACATTCTCCGGCTCCCCCAGCAGTACATTTTTTCCCAAACACAGCAACTCCGTGAAGAAAAGAGGAGCTCAGTTTGGACATGGAGGTGAGCAAAACTTAAGATAAAGTCCGTCTTTAGGCACCTTGCATGGCTTCAGGGCTATCTAGTGCGGCCAAACTGGAATGAATGAAGCTATGTCAGTCATGCCCATTAGTTTCAACAGTTCTGCTCTGAATAAGACTGGCATTGAATACAGTCTATAGGAAGACCGCAATAAGCTGCCTTATACTGTGTCAGACCATTGATCCACCTAGCTTTGTATTGCCTACACTGACTGGAAGAATTTCAGACAGTAGCAGTTCCTTATCCTATCTGGAGAAGCTGGGAATCGAACCTCCAACTTTCTGTGTACAAATCAGATGCTCTACCACTGAGCTAAGGCCCTTCCACATACATTCAGAGCTGTTTTATAGTGTGCTCAGCACTGTCTGTACACTGTACACTGACTGGCAGAGGTTTATGGCTTTCTACCAGGGACCTTCTGCATGTAAGGGAGATGTTACCACTGATCTACAGTCCTTCACCATGTCAGCTGCCCCCTTCCAGATTTCCCCTTTCTTTCTGCCCCTGTTTCCAGCAGCTACTTTGCTGTGTGGCATGCTGTTACATTGCCACACAACCAATCAGGACTGGAAGATGTGACCATGTTACAAAGCCAATTGAGAGCAAGGGCAAATGCTTGCTGTCCTCACTCTGAATGGGCAGGTATTTTTTACCCCATTTCATAGAACCCACAAACTATTGTCAGAACTGGAAGCATGTTGTTTTGCAGGGAAGCACAGTGCTCAGGAAAAGCACACTGCTGTTCAGGGAATAGTGGAAGGAGACCTGTTTCTGAGACAAAGCAGATTTGAATCTGCCAGCTGCCTAGATAGGGGATTGCCTGTGGCATCATAGCTAGCGCTGTTCTGAGAGCTAGGGAGCAGGAATGCACATATGAATTGCACACAGTTGTCCATGTATGTACACACTCAAATAACTGCATATTACTCAATGTGGCACAAAACTGGTGTAGAGCAATAATGACCCAAGTGAAACTCTTACCCTTCCACAGAAAGGCTCCTCTGTATGCTCACGGTGGGTGGCCGGGTCACTGTGCTGTGCTGGGAATGACTGCATAGACAGGAAAGAAAGGAGGAATAAATAAAAACATTTGCTCGCAAAGCCTCTCGGTCTTATTGCAACAAGCTCTGGACGATCCAAAATACGACATAGATCTGGGGTTCAGAGAAGTAATATGCATGTTCCTGAGTGGAGACAGTACATTGGGCTAAGTCGTCATTTCGAGTTTCCACCAGCCGCTCTGGGTGGCTTCCAACAAATTAAAACACCAAACACAGTAAGACATCAAACACTAAAAACTTCCCTATACAGGGCTTCCTTCAGATGTCTTCTAAAAGTCAGATAGTTGTTTGTTTCCTTCACATCTGATGGGAGGGCATTCCGCAGGAATAATAATAATTTAGTAGTAGGCAATATGGGACGCGGGTGGCGCTGTGGGTTAAACCACAGAGCCTAGGACTTGCCGATCAGAAGGTCGGTGGTTTGAATCCCAGTGACGGGGTGAGCTCCCGTTGCTCGGTCCCAGCTCCTGCCCACCTAGCAGTTCGAAAGCACGTCAAAGTGCAAGTAGATAAATAGGTACCATTCCAGCGGGAAGGTAAATGGTGTTTCCGTGTGCTGCTCTGGTTTGCCAGAAGTGGCTTAGTCATGCTGGCCACATGACCCAGAATCTTTATGCTGGCTCCCTCGGCCAATAAAGCGAGATGAGCACTGCAACCCCAGAGTCGGCCATGACTGGACCTAATGGTCAGGGGTCCCTTCACCTTTACCTTTAGTAGGCAATGTTGAGCTAGATGGACCAATGGTCTGGCTCAGCATAAGCCACCTTCCTATGTTCCTATGCTTTGCATCCAAACAGCCCCTAGTCCATTTGTCAGATAACAGAGAGTGCAGAAGACTCTCCACACAAGACCCTGAAGGGCTGTTGCCAGTTAAGAATGACCATCACTGGTTGCATAATTTGACCCATTTCTTAACAGCTAGTTGTTTCTCGGAAACTGCTGCAGGGAAAAATGATAAAATCAAGATTGCACACATTTCTCCCCAGTGTATACATGTCACTGGCTTACAGTAACTCCCCACAAGGCATGCTTAGATATCTCTTTGTCTTCAACAGCACAGCTTAGCTGATCTGTTATGCTGGAAAGTCATGGCTCTTGGTTATCCTGCATGGCATGTTCCACCAATTGAAAATATATCTGATTGTGGCTACTGACCCAGATAGTTATTTCAGCATTGCCAGATGGCATTGCTAACACCCGAAGCAGCCACAACAGCAAAATATGGAAAATCCACAGCTCTCATGTGGAGCTGTGAGCCCTCTAATGGCCTCCCCAAAGTTATCGTGTGGGACCCATTGGTTTTATCAGTGTTGTGGCGAGCCCAGGATCAGTTGGTGGACCTTGCCACAGTTGCACAGATCATTGTACGATCCAATGAGGAATGATTCATGCCTGGAATTCCATTGTTCTCACAGGTATTCCCTATGTTGAAGATAATGGGACATGCTCCTTCTGTAGCCCTTTGGAGCACGATCACTGCAGCATGGATCTTCATGTGCCCTCCGAGGTACATACAAAACTCCAGTTAGTTCAATGGAGGGATGCAGAGATGCAGGCACTTGTTCCATTGAAGTGAATGGGATAGATAAAGGCATTTTGTGTGCCTTTATCAGAGGCCCACCCACCCACCCACTGCCTGATTGGGGAAAATGTGTATGGAATTGGAATATGGCGGGTAACCAAAATAGTTTGCAAACACAGCAACTGCAGAACCGACTAGCTTGATGCTAATTTAACATGGTTGCTCTCTTCCCCCTCCCTGTCCTGTCTGAACAGATGACTTTGACGAGTTAATTGGATGGAACAGAAAAATGTAAAGTGGGCCAATGAGGCAGAGCTGGCAAACAACAGAAGATACTTTTGACACAATGCAAGTCAAACACAGTTCCGTTTCGCAACTCCTTCAGGGAAACTGGCTATGTCTGTCTGGCATCTTGAGGATGCTTTGAAAAGGAACAGCTTACGGACTCCCTTTCCACCTGGGAAAGTGCAAAGAAGGACTACGGAACAAGCCAGCTGATGGAACGACTTCTTTTGGAGGAAAGGAAAGGAAACAATCTGCAGAATTTTAACTTACCCTCTCCAATTAGTCTTAAGAAGTGTGCCAGAAATTCAAACCAATGTATGTAACGTCCGCATTTATGAACAAACATGCAACCAAAACAGCCCCCAAATTTACATGGATTCATGATGATCAACACAGCTAAATTTATGAGCCTTGAATTTGTATACTGTTGGAGGTCGTGAGATTCCCTCCCACAGTATTCCAGCGGAGCAGAACACATTGCACAATATTCTTTGCTTTGCGGCAAAGACAGGCAAGGCTAACCTATCTCCAGCAACATTCTACCATGTTTTGAACCATATTGTTTACTTTTATGTTATTTTGATTTGTTGGATGGTCTGGAGTGCGCACATCTGAACAAGCATCTTCAAAAAAACAACAGCACAATTGATAGCACACTATTGTCCATGGAAGTGGGGGTATGTGCAAAAAGTTTTAATTGAGTTGTGATAGGTGTAGAGACAACCCAACATAGATGTTTTCCAGATCACTTCTCTTTCCTTCTGCTTTTTCAGCAAATTCTAGGGCTGGGTGAATATGTCAGTTTTGGTTTTTCTCAGTTCCTCAGTTTTCAAATTTTTAATTAACAACAATAACAGCAACAACAACACAAGTCCTCATGCAAATTCATGTACAGATTTCACCTAATACACACATTTTTTGCAAAGCAAATTCCCCTAATATAATGTATTTTAAATGTTACTTTCACTAATATATGCATTTTAATGCCCTTTTTGCTTCAGTATATGCATTTTTGTGCATATTACTCAGCAAGAGAACTGCACATCAAAATTTGGAGACATGGGATGGCCGTGTTTCTATTGTTTCAGCAAATGTGAATTAGGCAGTTCATTTTTTAAATGTGGACTGAAACCCCCTCACCATCTTAAAAGAACGGTGGTTGCTCCACAGTCTTTTGAAGAATGGTTTCCGTGCATGCAACCTGCCCTGTAACTGAATGCACCCAAAGGCACTGCTGGTTGCAGAGGTGATAGAATGTAAACTTGCAGCAGAGGTGTTAACATGTCTACAAAGAGATAAGTCCTACTGAAGTCAATGGGGCTTACTGCTGAATAGGACTGAAGCTTCAATTTACCGTATTTTTCGCTCTATAAGATGCACCAGACCACAAGACGCACCTAGTTTTTGGAGGAGGAAGACAAGAAAAAAATAAATCTTAATCTCAGAAGCCAGAACAGCAAGAGGGATCACTGCGCAGTGAAAGCAGCAATCCCTCTTGCTGTTCTGGCTTCTGGGATAGCTGCGCAGCCTGCATTCGCTCCATAAGACGCACACACATTTCCCCTTACTTTTCAGGAGGGGAAAAGTGAGTCTTATAGAGCAAAAAATACGGTAATTAAAGGTGGCACATGCAGCGTGCAGAAACACAACAATCTCAACCACAAGAAGAAACGGAAGGAAGGAAGGAAGGAAGGAAGGAAGGAAGGAAGGAAGGAAGGGAGGGAGGGAGGGAGGGAGGGAGGGAGGAAAGAAAGAAAGAAAGAAAGAAAGAAAGAAAGAAAGAAAGAAAGAAAGAAAGAAAGAAAGAAAGAGGGAGGAAGGGAATACAGACTCCAAGGAAAAAAGCAATGCAGAAATAAAAAATGATGCATGGGCTCATGAATGAAATACAGTATTGTTTTCTATTGAATTAGATATAATAACAGAGTCCGCTCACAAACAGAAGCTAGGGCTGTGATTTCACCTTGGCCCTCCAAGGCTTAAAAGCACACATGCAGTCCGTGCTGCCGGAGCTGATTAAATAAAGGCAGAGATGCCAAGCTCAGCACTCCAAGATCTCCTTAAAGGCTTAGCAAGATTTGGTTTGTGAAGTTCGAGAAACCGCCACCGTCGTTTTTATTATTAACAAAAGCAATAACAATGATGTTTAAGGTTGCAATCTTATGTAGACTGACTTGGTAATAAGCCCCCTTGAAGAGAGCGAGGCTTATTTCTGAGTAAACAGCTGTAAGTTTGTGAATGGACCAGTTGCCTTTCATAGGAAAACGCTGCTCAAAGTGACTTGGGAAAATGCCAAAATGACAAGCACGGCAGCGAGATAAAACACACACACCACAATCTGAAATGTGTGGGGAGTCAGAGAGAGAAGTCAGCAAATTAATAGGGGAACCACAGGCAGAAGTCACACCTGAGCCTTTATCGCCTTGCTTTATCTGTTGGTTAGAAGCAGTGCTGGGAAACCTGAGACCCTATACAGACACTGGAATCCAACTCACATCAGCCCCAGCCAAGGGGATGAAGGGAGTTGTAGTTCAGCAGCCTTGGGGGGGGGGAGTGCTATAGGTCCCCCCCCCATCCCTTGCTGAAAGAGAGTCCTGTTTTCATCCGTGCAATGCTGGTGGGTGTACAATTCATGCACACAGAAAGGGCGCACTATTCATGCACATAGAAAGGGTGTAGTGAAATTAGGGCCGCGAATGGCTGGAATGAAACATGGTTTATGGGAAGTGAATGGATACTACCAGCAGGTAGCAGACACAGGTCTGGTGAAAGAATCAAGCACCTTCAAGCAGCTAAAGGGGTTCTGGAGTCCCATGACTGACTCATCCCTGCCCCCCGCAAAAGAAAAACAAAAAAACTGGTGCACCAATCAGTTTTGTGTGGTTGAGGATGGGAATAATCAACTGCATGTTGAATTTCCCACAATGCTCCAGAGTGATGCTACATTATTTATTTATTTATTTATTTATTTATTTATTTATTTATTGTTACATTGGTTAGTTGCTTTTTCAAAGCAACTTGCAAAAAATGAACATTAAAAACAAGTATAAAACAACCTAAAGTTATCTATCATCTATCTGTCTATCTATCTATCTATCTATCTATCTATCTATCTATCTATCTATCTATCTATCATCTATCTATCTATCTATCTATCTATCTATCTATCTATCTATCATCTATCATCTATCTATCTATCTATCTATCTATCTATCTATCTATCTATCTATCATCTATCTCTGTCTGTCTGTCTGTCTGTCTGTCTGTCTGTCTGTCTGTCTAATCTACTTATCAGATCCAACTCCTGTCTATCCTGCTGAAATATAAACAGAAAATTGAGATCCAAAGGCCTGGGTGAATAAGAGGCCTGTTGCCTAAAATCACACATTGATAGTGCCTCCTCAGGGAGGATAACATTCAATGATCAAGGGGGCCACCACAGAGAAGGCCTGTTCTCTTGTTGCCACCCTCTGCACCTCCCGTGGAGGGGACACATACACAAAGGACTTGGGTGACAATTGCAGGGTCCAGGTTGGTTCACATGGGGAGAGGTGGTCCTTGAGGTATTTGGGTCCTGAGCCACACAAGACTTTATAAGTCAAAAGAAGCACTTTGAAACTAAGCCCAGAAATTATTTGGTGCTTAGTGCAGTTGGGCCGGGATTGGTACTACAAGCTCAGACCGTGTTGCCTCAGCAACCTGACCACTTAATTCTGCACCACCTGCAGTTTCTGAACCATCTTCAAAGGCAGCCCCATGTGTCATAAAAAGGTAAAGGGGCCCCTGACCATTAGGTCCAATCATGACCGACTCTGGGGTTGCGACGCTCATCTCACTTTACTGGCCGAGGGAGCTAGCATACAGTTTCTGGGTCATGTGGCCAGCATGACTAAGCCACTTCTGGTGAACCAGAGGAGCGCACGGAAAAGCCGTTTACCTTCCTGCCGGAGTGGTACCTATTTATCTACTTGCACTTTGATGTGCTTTCGAACTGCTAAGTTGGCAGGAGCAGGGACCGAGCAACGGGAGCTCACCCCATTGTGGAGATTCGAACTGCCGACCTTCTGATCAGCAAGCCATAGGCTCTGTGGTTTAACCCACAGCGCCACCTGTGTCCCTTCCCATGTGTAATAGCTTGCGGTAATCTAACCTAGTGGGAAGTCCAATTCTCTCAGAGTACTGGTGCGACTGCTCCTCACTGCTGCCAGGTGAGTCTACATCATGTAAGCCAGCCAATGGAGCAAGAGATCCAGCCAATAGCCGCATCAAACCTCAAGGCTGCCTTAGGTCCACCTTCCCCCACTGTTGTGGCATATGAAGCGGGTGGGGATGCATTTGAGGAACATTTCCTCAACATGCTGTTTGCAAAGGTACCCAGAGCCTCTTTGCTTCAGAAGGCAGCCTCCTTATCTAAAAGCCATGGGCAGTTTTGCTTTAACAAAAAGGCAAATTTGAAATGCAAAGCAAACAACTGGATAAAATGAAGACCGTTCCTTAATCCATTTAATGTGCATGGGGGGGGGGGGAACCACAAACCCCAGTCTACTGAAGCAGAACCTGATCTGCTCATCGCTGCAGACAATTTCAAACTTAAATGAGATTTTGTTCAGGTTTAATTATAAATAAGCTAACTCAACAAACCTCTTTTATTTTTGCAGAGGGGGGCATTGTGAATATTGCATACTGGCAGCAAACAACTAGGGCATGTTTAGTACTGAGAGCAGCACATGGGGCAGCCCTATACATCCCCATTGCATTCAATGGGCTTACTTACAGTCAAGCGTGCATAGGATTCTGTCTTCTGGCATAGATAACCCAGTTATCCCTAATTTCTTTTTGCAGTTTTCTAGCTCTAGGGCCACATTCCCTTTTGGATAAGCTTCCAAGGGCCGCATCCTAGGGATGGACAAGGACAAATCTCTCTTCCTTTCCTGGATGAAGGATAGAGAGGAGTGTTTGTTGAAACTACTCTGCCTCCTTCCTCTCCTGGGACCCACCAACCACAGACATGCAGCCCTCAGAAGATTGCGCAGAACAGTGGCGTAGCGTGGGGGGTGCAGGGGGGGCCGGCCGCACCGGGCGCAACATCTGGGTGGGCACGCTCGCACTCGCAGCTCTCTGCCCCTACCGGGTTAGGGGGCGCAAATTACTTGCCTTGCCCCTGGTGCTGACAACCCACGCTATGCCACTGGCGCAGAAGGCAATGTGGCTAAAAAAGATTCCCCACTCGTGTTGCAAGAGGCACCTAAAACAGCACACGCACCCCAGCGGAAAAGCCAGGAGCAGCAAATCTCTTATTGTGGTTTTTCCCTATGCTCACCTTGGGCTACTGTTGCTGGGGCGAGTGGCCAGCTGGCAGCACTCTAAATACACCTATTGAGCAAGCTCGTAAAAAGCAAGCAAAGCCCTGGATGGCTCTTGGATATTAACTCGACGATATGCATCTTGAAACAAAATGTACATGAGCAGCACGGTCCCCGAGAACCGGTGTGAAATGGTTGATACAGTGGATTAGCTCAGCCTGTGCCTGTGCCGCTGCTGAATCTTAATCCTTTAATTAATGCTAAGTTGCATCCTGCAGTGCTCAGCTGATACGTATCTCCCCGAGAGGCAGGCTCCCCACCCCAATCCCCTGCCTGCTTTCTAGGATGCCTCTGCTGTGCCCCCTTCATTTCCCTCTCGCTCGCCTGCTGCGCTACACAGCGGAACCAAATGCTGTCATTGTAAGGATGTGGAGAAGCATCTTCCTCGCAGGGAATGAATCAAATCTGTTTGGTACAGACACGACAAATCCCACAGTCTCCCCGAAGCTCGATTCCAGGACCTGCTGCTTTGAGGGGGATCTCTGTGTTGTTCCTGGTTTTGCCCTTTAGCAAGCTACCCCAAGATGCTCAGGGGGGAAAGGAAAGGCCAACCAGATTTCTCATGCTGGTCTCACAGAATGGACAGGGACCTCAAAGGTCCTCTTGTCCAGCCCTTTGCCAATGCATGCTACAGCATCCCTGATATTTATTTACTGGCGTTTATATTCCGCCTTTCTTCCATCACGGAACTAAAGGTGGTTGTACACTTGGTACCCAGGCCATCACTCATACAGGCACCGACCAGACTGAGATCTGCTTAGCTACAGTCATTAAAGAGCCGGTGCCATTTGGAGTAGACAACACTCGTCTAGGTGGGCAACAACCTCTTGACTCTTTATAAAGCTAATTCCTATATGTTGCACTGGATAGATTGTTGAACTAGGACCCGGAAGACCCAGGTTCAAATCTCCCACTCAGCCATGGTGTTCACTGAGTGATCTTTGGCCAGTCACCTTCTTTCAGCCTAACGGGTGTGCTGCGAGCACAAAATGGGGGCAGAGGGAGAAAGCGACTTGCAGGAAAGGTAGGATATAAAATGCAACCAAATGATACACATCCATCTCTTCCTTTCTGCCCAAGATCCTTTCTCTGATGTCTGCACTGCTGCCAAGGCCCCAAACCCAACCCTACTTATATGTCGCTTAGAGAGCTCGCTGAAAGCATCTTCTAAACACAATAAAAATGAATAAATATAAGGCCGGCCCTTTCCTCTTAAGCCAGTGAGGTGGAAGCGAAGTGAGCACAAGGCTGTGTTTTTTTCTGCAGAGGAAGCCTTCCTGCGGGGGCGGAAGGTGGAGCCTAATACCGCGCACTTGAGCCGCGCCCATGCATTCTCGTATGAGGAAGTGAGGAAGAAGCACATGCAGTACCTGATGATCTCAGAGTCAGGGAGCAGGCCTAGGTGGTAGTGGGGATAGGGAGCTGAAAGGAGGAAGCTTTTGTCACACTCGACAGGGGAATAGTGCCTAGGAGAAGGTGGCTTATCACAGAATTTGTTCACAGTGCTGTAAACGGGTTCAGGAGGCCTGGTGATAACAGAAGAGAAGAGTAAGAGGTTAGACGGGCACCCCGACATGCGCAAAACAGCCGGCCACACAGCTAATTTGCACCCCAAAGCATGCAGAGAAGTATCGACAAGAGAAGGGTTATATACACGCACCAAGGAAGGAAAAAGAAACTTCTGTTAAGTTACAATACGCTAGTCACAAAGAGTAAGAACGTGATAGGCACAGCACTGTACACAAGACAGCTAGGGGGAAGGAAACCGGTGACAACGCTGTGCCGTAACATACCGGTGACAAAAGTGTGCCGTAACAAACCGGTGTCAAAGCTGTACCATAACATTCAACTCTCATTCTACAAACTGGTTTAAAGCGTCGCTCCTTACCTTCTGGAAGCCAAGAGAACCCGCCCTGAAAGAACTTTAACACGACCCGTACACTTATACTAAAGATCTAGGACATCCTAGCAGTAAAGTTTGGAAGGCACATTCACACTACAAGGGAGGACAACGTGTAATAGCCGTAAAGTTGAAAGGCGTTTGGAAGCCCCTTCTAGCAAACATTTATGTGTGATGCACTGATGAATTGTGGAGAAACAACATACATGGCTCCGGTTTCTACAACAGTGGCTCCGAAGCTGTAGCCCTAGAAGCAATGGGGAGATCAGCTTTATGCTGCTGGAATGCCAGGAAAAGGGAAGGAACAATGTAGGGCAAGGACCACCCCTTACTTAAAAGTTGCTGAGGATTCAAAGAGATATAAGCAGTCCAGTCTCCTACCCGTGCTCTGTGGGCAATGGAGCGATGGTATAATTTAGCAATAGCAGAGGATCTGAGCAATAGACTAAGTTATTTCTTTGGTCCTGGATTCCCAGTGGGGCACAGGCTATGCATATCGGGCTCAGTGGTAGAGCATTGGCTCTGTGTGCATAAGGTTTGATTGCCAGCATTTCCAGGTATGGCTGGGAGAGAGACTCCCGGAAGAGCTGCTGCCAGTCAGCACTGACAATACTGAACTAGATGGACCAATGGGTCCAGCTCCCTATGTTCCTAGATTCAGCTCCTGCCAACTTCAGTTAAAAGGATCAGGTGGGAGGTGTTGGGAGACTTTGGAGCGCTGTGGGCTGGATGGGCTGAGAGCCCAACTCAGCTTCCTGGGGGATGAGGGATAGCTCAGTTGGTAGAGCACAAGACTCTTAATCTCAGGGTTGAAGGTTCAAACCCCGTGTTGGGCGAAAGGTTCCTGCATTGCATGGGAGGTGGACTAAATGATTCTCATGGTCCCTTCCACCCTATGATGCCTATGCTCTTCCTGCCCATGAGATATGCTCTAATTGTGTTGCTGTGTTAGTTGGCGAAGACCCACAGGTCTGGAAACCACGGTTCTAGACAAGGAGACCTACCAAACGGCAACAGCAAACAAAAAGGTGACATCTTGTCATAGTTACACTGTATAAATCAGGGAATACACTCTACACAGTATGCATAGTTAGTCTGAGAGTCATTGTAATTCAGCCAAGCATTTGAACAGAAGCTGATCATCTTCAATGTTAAAATACACAATATGCAAAGGGTGCAAAGACTACCGTCCATTATGAACCAAAATAAGCATGCTGGACTTCTCTTTCCGTTCAGGCACTGCATGGCAAAGACAGATCCAGCAGCCTAAAGTCTCAAACAATGGACCTTTCATCATTCACCGTAGAGGTTTCATCCTGCAGGCAACTGGCACAGCCGGGTTCAAGCGCTTTGCTTCTTACTTCTAAGAAACAGTTTTGTAAATCCGGGGAAATCTTTGTGAAAGCACATCTACATAAGCTTCAAAGAAACTCACGAGTGTCTGCAGGATTCAGCCCCCGCATCCAGACCTTCAGTCTTCTGGGGCAAGCCTTTACTCTATACTCTGTTGGCTAACAAAATGCACTGAAAACTCAAGTGATGCAGGCCGCCTAATGGTGGAAGAACAGAGCTGTAGAACAACACTTTGAAAAAAGAGACACACAAAATCTCAACCTCTATGACATCATAAAAGAAAACGAACCCTGAAAATAATTTTGAGTTCTTTTGGAAACATTGCAAATAGTTATGACATTCATAGTGGTATAAAAGCCAATTGTTCTAAAGCCCTTAAATATCACGAAAACAGAGATTACAATGAGTTTTGATGACTTTTACATAGAAGGAAACCATTTTCTCTCTCTCCTGGGTTTGGTGTGCTTTCAATAATACGGCATAGTGAGCAATAGGTCTGGCTTTCTCTTTTGGTCTTCTTTGGCTGGGAAATGCAAGGCTAAATGGACCTTTGCTCTGATCCAGTCTAAGTTACATCTTGCATTTTTCAAGCCTTTGTAGCATTCACACAGAACATATCATGTCTACCAGAGGGCAAGAATTTGGCACCAACATAGGCAGCGTAACCTTGGAATTTGTTTCAGTGGTTGGTTTTACTTCCTAAATCTGTGTTCTCTGCCAATCATTTAAAAGTGCAATCCACTGGTACAATTGCAATTTAGCTCACAATATAGCTTTTCACTCTCTTTAAACTGATTTTTGTGGTGAGCCAGCCACCATCAATCACACCCCAGCATTTTTGTTTAAGAGAGAACCACGTAGTATCGATTTGAAGGGATTTTGCCAGAACAGAATACTGACCACATTTTTTTTTAAAAAAATCTTAGTTCAAAGAGTGTCATAAAATGTTAGTTGGAAGGCTGAGAATTTTGCAATGTCTCTCTTTGCTGCCCCACAATTAATTTTGTTAATATTACATGATTTAAGTTATATATGGCCCTCCTTTACAATATGTAGAAAGAGGAGGTATAAACGTTGCTTTTTTAAAAAAAACAACAACAACAAACGGAACTAATACTGTTATGCCAATTTCCAATATTCTGTCATTTCCAATCATACTGATTCTGAGTTCCATACTTGAATAATGGTATTTTCCAAATTTAGAAAAATCGCTGTAACATATGCACATATGCTAAAAGCAAACCGATCATGTTCCAAGGAAATTTAAATCTCCAAAAGAAGATTTGGAACATGGTGTTATGGCAGAGCAGCGAAAGGCCATTTGTTCTGAATGGCCTCCTTAAAGTAAGGGGAAATGTTGGCAACTGTTTTTGACATAGCAAAATCAACTCCAGTAGATGTTTTCAATAGTGCTGACCAGTTCCTGCAAATGCTTAAAAAATAAATAAATACCAGATTCAGCCTGCAACAGGGTCACCAACATTTTATAGGAAAGCCTGCTGAATCCAGATTATCTTTTGAAACACTCACAAAGCCAGTTTCGCACATCCAAAATCACTGAAAAGGTCAACCGATTTTGAATGGGGGGAAAAATGTTGTGTGAATCTGTTGAAAATCCAGGCTTGTTAAGAAATGTTGGACAGAACTTTTGCATTTCTTGCAAGTCAGTTCCTTGGCTGGGAACTATAGAATCTCAAGTGCAGTACCATATATGCAAACTATGCATAGGGCTTCCTCGCTCCCCGCCAAATTACACACAGAAACTATTTCTGAAACTGAGAGGAGCTTCAAAGGTAGCTTGTGATGAGGGGTAAAATTCAGCTTATAAAGAGCCCGTTTAAAAGTTCCACTGGATACTCCCTAGTTTCCAATTACGGCTTCATTCTTGATAGGACTACAAAGGGCTATTGACAGGACGTGAAGCAGAAATATCACATTCTCAGTACTGCGGCAGATTCTAGTTACGGTAGCCGTAGGCATATCTGTCTGCGTATGAGTCAGGGCATGTACAAATCTTGTCAATTTCAGTTTCCCATTGTTCCAATCTTAAATGCAGTTTTCCTGCATCAGTTTTCATTCTTAAAAAAAAAAATCTGCACAAAAATGCACACTTTTAAAAAAACTGGATTTTCCCTTTTTTTTTTTTTTTGCACAATCTTGCCTAATATAAACTTTTTTTTTTGCAAGCTGTTTCCCCAGCATAATGGATTTTTCTACATTATCTTCACTCACATGCATTTGGCTCTGCGAACTTTCCTCTGACTTCAGGGAAGTGTGACTTTTGAAGGGTGGTTATGTTGGCATATTAGTTCCAGATGTGCATACTAGGTAGGTCCACATTAATATATGAAGCAAATGGATTTCTCCATCATCTCTAGTGTTGGTGTGTGTGGTTCTTGGATATCATTAAGCTTCTGATGGGGAGCTTCTGATGGTTCCCCAAGCCCCTGAGGTTTGGTTGGCCGTCACTAGCGGACCCAGTCTTCTGTGGGCCCTGTGGAACTCCTTGCCAATAGAGGTTTGGCAGGAACCATCCCTCTCTCCTTTCTGATGTCTTTTGGCAGACCCTTGTAATACAAATTTTCCTTTTAAACCAATCCATATTTATCGATGCTTTTATGGATAGTTTTGCTGTTTCTATTCTCATACATTGTATTCTGCCTATGTATATATGTTTATTACATGGATTACCAATGTGTAAATAAAATAAAAAGACAGTTTTTAGATTAAGAGGTGAGCCAGCGTATGTGAGGCTCACATATTCAAATCACTGGACAAAGTATTTCATCAGAGGGAAGGAAACCAGAGGCAATGGGAAAGACAGAGATCATAAGGTGGCATTCAATGCTAGTCCTACTCAGAGTAGACCCACTGAAGTTAATGGGCATGACTTAGGTTCATTAATTTCAATGGGTCTGCTCTGAGCAGGACTTAGCTGACTGCAGCCCATGCCCATGACGGATTAGAGTCCTGAATGTTACAACTGAGGGAAGGAAGTATTTCAGATGTGGTTATGCAAGGGAAAGATAAAGGTGTTAGGTTGTAGGCCTAGGTAAAGGAAATAAAGACAGGAGTATGTCAGGTGAAGATGAGGAAAGACTGGGATATGGGATAGTTTCCAATGCACCAGGAGACTGATAATCTACCATCGAAGGCAAGGATAGCCCGGGAAATGTAAGAGTCCTCAGCCAAACAGTGAGAAGATGAGATATATTCTCTTGTAACACTATTGCTCTCTCCCCACAGCTTTGAGGTCTGCAAGGGGGAAAGAGACCCCAAAACCCATTTTTCATGTTCTCTGGAACATCTGAAGTCGTACTCAAAGCATGTGTACCCCTCCTTCGTCACAAGCTGCAGTCCCCCTCGCACATCTTCGGGAGGACTGTCTGTTTGGGTGGTGTGGTTTCATGGAAGCTTGAACCTCAAAACCGTTTCGAATTGTTATCAGCCATGAGAAGGATGGCGAATCCCTGAGATCCCAACCAACACCTAGAGAACTGTGATCCAGCAAACAGGGATCACCATAGGTTTCTTTTTTCTTTCTTTAGCAAGACAGCCTCCAGCAGTTCTGGGTTCTGGGTCCCCAACTCAACCTCCTGGAGCAGATTTGGGGAAGGCCGCAGGACATGAATGGGGAAAGGTGGGAACGGGAATAGTCCCATTGTGCTATGTTTCATCCAAGCCTCAAAGGATAACAAGAAACAACCTCAGGAATCCTATGCCTTGGCTCCAGTTCTCTCACCCTCTGGTGGCACCAGAAATATCAGTCCTCCCTTCTAATCCCCAACGTCATGGTCAGTGGTGGCTGGTGCCGCCTAGAACCGAGAGGGCAGAAGGTGGGGTTGCCAACAGTTGGTGGAGCCAGAACCAGCGACAACCCAGACTGGCTGTAAGTGAGGAGGCAGAGGAAGGCAGACCATGCCAGGCTGGTGGCGCAGTGCCCCATTGGCCCTAACTGATCAGCTTCCATTGGTCATGAGAGGTCGACTCCCTGTTGCTTGTCCCCATGGACCTTCATTGGTGACCCCAATATGTAGAGAAGGCTCCCCACTCCATGGAGATGACAATGGGGTGAGAGGGAAGTGAGCTAGCATGCCCACCCCCCAACTTTCCCTCCTGCACTTCCAACCGTGTGGGGGATTAGAATGGAAAGGAGATCTTCACTATTTTGGAAGGAAGAATGCCACGCGATTAAAGCTACGGACGTTTATGTAAAGGAAACAAAAGTGGCAGCTTGGAAATGAGCAATGAAGTCTTACACTGGGAAGAAGAACTAATTCTTGGAAATGAATTTAAACATGTGCAGGGAACTAAAATCAAAAAGCATTTGGGGAAATGTTAAAATAAAATAAAATGGATCAGCACTCTTTTCAAGATGGATCCACGTTACTTTATCCACAACCAAAGCACTTTCAAAGACCGAACAGCTGCTCAGTTTATGTCTTTTATTGTGATTAAAGCAAATACAAAGCATTTGTTACACTCTGTGAATCGAAATAGATTACATAACAAATGGGTAACAACCTCCCCCTTTTCACGGCGCCTTCAAGCATCTGGGGACATCATTTGTTTTTCAGCTTCTACACAGTTGACTTTTTAATTGCTAACATTTAATTTTACATTCTCAAACACACCTTGGGACAAAAGGTTCACATCATTTTATACATCATGGAAAAAGAAGCCAGGTTTCTGGGCAATCCTTCAATACAAATAGCAAATTAACGTCGGGTTGCTGGGTGTGTACGCAACACGTTTTACAGATATTTGATAACCCTGGTTAAAATGCTTTGGTTAATTATGATTCTACCAGCCACAGCTCCGAACTGTAAAGCATACATGAGGATTCGATTTATTTCAGTGAGTTCAACAACAGCCATGATGGAGTCTGACATCAACACACCCAAATGTTGGAGAGCTTTTATCCTTACATAGGAAAAGTGAAACAGTACAAGCAGAAGAATAAGAAAAGAAATGGGGGGGGGCAGTCAAGGTATGGAATGGGAACCTATATAAGTAGATTTCTATCCCCCGTCCCCTTTGAAACAGGGCTGGAGAACCTCTGACCTTCCAGATACTTCCAGACTACAATTCCCATCACCTCTCAGCCCTGGTCATGCTCTTGCTAGGGCTCATGGGAGTTGGAGTCCAACAACATCGAAAGTGCCACAGGTTGCCCTGCCCTGTTTTTAAAGGACTACACACTTATCACAGTATGTGTACCATCCTTTCAGTCTTTTTCATCATTTGCACAGAAGGTAATTTTGCTCTTCTTAACAGTTTTACATACATTCCGGTTGAAAAAACCCACTTATCATTATACAAGTCTCTAATGTGGAGTGCCACTGTAAGCTGCTCTGCCTGTTGCAGCAACTGTAACACACTGTGCTAGGAGCTGTATCATTCTTTTTAATTGCATCTGCATTGCTCCGTTCATTTTTTAATACTCCAACTTGAATTGCAATACAAACGAAGCAATGAAAATACAATGAAAACGAATAGGGATGTTTAATATGATGGATGCGCCACCTCCTGTCTTCAGCTACAAATCTATAGATAGGCCATGGTCCACCTGAATGAAGCTTTCGAGCCAGTGGTAGTCCATGGACCACTGTTTGAGAAATCTTGACCTATCACAACATAGCATGAAGCTCTCTTGACACAACTGTGCGACTCAGAATTTCAGGTTCAAAGCAGCTGCATGCATTCCTTGTGACTCCCTTCTATAACAATCTGTTAAGGATTCTTTAGCTGCAATTCCTGCACTGCAGGGGGTTGGTCTACTAGATTATCCTTGGGATTCCTTAGAACTCTTCAATTCTATTATTCTATCATAAAGGCTCCTTTAAATGGATCTCTGTTTTTCTCTCTTTCTGTCTTGCCTCACTGAAATTCCTCCATTGTATTTCATTCAGTTTTTCTTCACTCCCTCCATCTTTTTCTCACTTTGGACTGTGAAGCCCTCTTCTCTTTCAAGGACATGAAACGACTTTTAATCATTTTTTTTGCTTAGGAATTTTAAAGAGGTTATTTTATTTTAGATTTTTGGAAAGAGAATTTCCCATGGTGAGATCTGAGAAAAATAGCACCCTGGAGAATTTTGGACTTTGCTGCCTGCAATAATGGATGGAGAATATTGCCACCATGGCTGATAGCCATTCATTCATTTCCTATCTGAGGAATGGTCATAACTTAACGGTAGAACATTCTTGCATGCTGAAAGTTCCAGGTTCAATCCCAGGAAGGACTGGAAATGTAGGACTAGAACTGTTGTCCTACATTTGCTACGCTAGAGGGACTAATGGTCCGGGCTCAGTTATAAAGCAGATCCCTATGTTTCCATATCCCATGTCATGGTGGACATCAGACCAAGGAAGTCACACTACAGGTTCCAATTTAAACAACTGGGGAAATGGAAGGAGCTCAAACGCAATTAAATGCAACCAAAAGCTCAAGAGAACAAGGCAGCTGTTCCTCCACCACTGGATCTCATAGTGGTTCAACCTTAAGGATTGATGGCACTAAGCCTCTGAATGCAAGTTGCAGGACAGTGTGATTGTCCCTATGTTCTGTAAAAGAAGTGGGCTTCCCGGAGTCATCTGGCTGGCTGCTGAGCTGAGTGTTGAACCAGAAGGGCCTTTGGCATAACCTCTTTTTCTGCTCTTAAAATAGCAGCCAATGTACCAGGAAAACATGTTTGAGGAGGGTGTTCCACATATTGGGCAACCACCACAGGGAAGACCCTCTCACAGAGAAGATATGCACATTCCCCAAAGCATTTGAGGATTATGCATAATGGCCCAAACCCAGTCAATATGCACATATTCCCTAAGACAGGGTTGCTATATCTCAAAATGTTGAGCTTTTTTTAGGAAAGCACCTGAGCTTTTTCTTCTTTCTTTTTTTTACAAAAACACCAAAAAATGAGTGATTTTTCGATTGACTTGCCTAAGATCCAGGACAAAGTACTGCCTTCCGGATTTCTGCACTGAACTAGATAAGCTTTGGGGTCCCTTTCAACCTTTGCAATTCTAGGATTCACATCTGTATATTGACCGGGGAATGGGCAGAATTTCCTCTTCATGGATGGATTATCTGCACATTCTCCATTGTGCCTGGTGAAGGTGTCAGTGGGACTCAGGCCAATTGTTGCCATAAGATGCCTTGAAGGCCCTTGTAGTGGAAGAGTGGAACAAAATACTGCAGGATACGCTTATTCTCAGATATCACCAAGCAAAGAAAATAGAGGAAACGTTAAAGGGGAGAAAAACGAGCTTCCTTGTGAACACAGTAAGTAAAAGCCACCTCCTTGCGGCTTCACCACAGAGAAACTGAATGAGGAAGCCTCTGCTCATTAAAGATCCCTGTGTGAGCATTGACATTCTCATTCTTCATGGCTAAAATCTACATTTGTCTTCCGACTCTCCATCCCCCCCTTTTATTCTCCCCCCCCCCACCGCCGAATCAAAACTCCTCCAGTGTTGCCAGAACACTGCTGCTTGATTAGTTTCAGATAATCAGCAATCACTCCAAATGAATTTACATGATGAAGGATCCCAATGTTTGCGGCAAGCAACAGGGTTATTTTCTGCGAGACGCAGCGCTCCATCAGCTCATGCAACTTACGCAAGCGGATAAGAAATTGGCTGCTATCGATAAGTAGGAAACTGTGGGGAGTTTCTCTTTAACAGCCCATTTTCTATTCTTCCATTTTCATTTGTTCTTTATGTCGCCATAACATTGCTACATACGCACACACACACACCATTGCGTAATCAAGCACGCATTGCATGATGAAATCCACTGCTCTGGGGTTTGTTTTTTAGAATTCAGTATCTAGCTAGAGCCAAGCCTCTAAATCAGGCATAGGCAAACTTGGCCCTCCCGATGTTTTGAGACTACAATTCCCATCATCCCTGAACAGTGGTCCTGTTAGCTAGGAATGATGGGAGTTGTAGTCCCAAAACATCAGGAGGGCTGAGTTTGCCTATGCCTGCACTAAATAGTGAGTTTTTAATTTGCCAAATCAGGCTTTCATACTCTATAGTGTTCCACGGCTGCTGAGAAACTTGTGCACATCCACCAAGGATCCTATGTTCACTGGTGAGGATTCTGAGGACATATTTAAGGGTGCACACTTGGTTCGTGCAGGACGTTGGCGAGGTCACTTTTAATTGAATGGGGTCCCCAGTACATAAACAAAACACTTCCCTGCAGTTTTGCACAGAAAGGTCATCAGTGGCAAGCACGGTGTATTTCGGGACATGCTCCCCTTCTGCAATTCCAAGGGACCCCAGGCCTGAACCCTGAAAGCACAGCTTGAAGACTGGTGCAATGGTGTGACAGCAACATTATATAGACCAGGTTCAGCTAGGCAACATGCCAAGTGCAAGAAACTATGGTTTATTGGAGCGGAATAAGCTGCAAGTTTGAAAGCATGCCTTCCCCTGCACAGCGTGTCTAATTGCAGTTCAGTCTCCCATTTCTGCTGAACCACAGTTCCCCCATGACATCCAGCTTGTGGTTTAAGTTAGAGCTAGGCCAAACATTTTGGGCTGAGCTTTTTCAGCCATTGCAGAGTGTGCATGTGAACCAAAGTGGGTGGGAGGGCTGCCACAGAAAGTTTCAGGAGGTGCAGTGGCAACTACTGCTTAAGAGCGCAAGAAAGGCAGGATCAGGCCAATGGCCCATGTAGCCCAGCATCCTGTCCTCACAAAGGCCAACCAGGTGAAAGCAGGATCTGAGCACAACAATTCTCTCCCCCATTTGAAGTTTACCTTAATGTTGGGAAGTGACCTGGAGGTTATGCTCTTGCTGTTTAAAGTATTAAAAGTTCTGTGTCTACTTGTAGCTCCATGAGCCTGGCAGTCCATTCTGGAATGCCCATGCCTACAGTCACATCCACATTTAAAGCACAGGTATTTCCCCTCAAGAATCCTGGAAACGGTACTGGGCCCCAGTCAGGGCTACAGTTCCCAGCACCCTAAACAAACTACAGTTCCCAGGTTTCTTCAGAAGGAAGCCACGTGCTTTAATTGTATGGTATGGATGAGACCCCAGCAGGGTTCGCTGGCCCTTTCTGCACATTGACCAAAAGCATGGAGGGGATCCTGGTCTTGCCCAGTATCACTGCCACTGCCATTCTGGCTATCCAGGCTACATCAGGAGGAGCTTTAGCCACCTGTTGATTTATCTGTGTAGAGTTCCTCTACATCACGAGGGATGCTGACTGGGCCAGAGTCTCTCTTCACGAGGCATTCCATTTCTGCATTAATTTGTGACACACTCTCCCCCCCCATTCTCCACATTTCAGTTGGCTCTTGTGAAAATTCGTTAGGAATTTAGTGTGATTTCCCCCTCTTATGCACGTCAGTTTGTGCGTGTTATTTTAAATAACACATGCATTTTTAGGAACAGTTTGTCCCAATATATGCATTTTGGTACACAATACAGTGGACGCTCGGGTTGCGAACGTGATCCGTGCGGGATGCACGTTCACAACCTGCAGCGTTCGCAACCCGCATCTGCACATGCGCGGGTTGCGATTTGGCGCTTCTGCGCATGCACAATGTGCGATTTAGTGCTTCTGCACATGTGTGACCACCAAAACCCTGAAGTAATCGGTTCTGGCACTTCCAGGTTTCGGCGGTCCGCAACACGAAAAAACGCAACCTGAAGCGGCTGTAACCTGAGGTATGAGTGTACTTGTCTGGAGAATTTGCATTGCAATGTTCAGAGAGGCGCAAACGTTTTGCCTCGGTTCATGTGTCATTTTGGAATGTACATAAATGCAAACTGAGGACAGAAAACAGGAACATGTACCTTCCGGCTGGCCTCTACTGGACACAAAACAATGCTGGGCTAGATAGATCTTTGATTTGATCAAGTAAGTTTAATTGTTGAATATTTATGTAGGATCACATGGAATGAGGCAGAGGCCTATGTACAGATACATTGGTATCTGAACAGAAGCCTCTTCTGATGCAGTTTGAACATGCAGATCTTGAGAGTGCACAAGTGGAGGGGGTGGTGACACCCAGGTACATGAGGGAAGAAGGGGAGGAGGGATAGCTTGTTCTTTCTCAGACAAACCACAGCTTGTTGGACAAGGAGCATCGGAAACCAGCCAACATGATAGTTGGAGGCGGGTGGGCGGGGAAACTGATCAGGTGGTGTTAAAAATGCATCGCCCAGATTCCTCATCTCCCCTGGGGGACAGGGTCTCCCTTTCTTTCAATCTCAAAAAAGGGCAAACATCTGAATTCTGCTAGAAGCTCTTTCTTTCCTAAACAGAAATGCCGAAATGTCTTTTATAGTATAAATATAGACTAAACGGTCGCTTCCTGTTTCCTCAGTGGAAATAATTGTTCTCCTCCCCTCTGCCGAATTAGGGCCAGATTGCATCCTTCCTTCCATGTTAACGAGCACCTGATTAGTGTGTCGTGCTAATAAGGCCAAGGACACAGGTCTGATTCTCATACAGGTGCTGGGGGAAGTTGAAGGCACATGAATCCACTGCTTTGCTGAAGCTCAGCAGGGTTGGGTTGAGGTGTAACGGCTTGGAAACCACATTTAGACCATATTGGTTTCCATGACGGAAAAAAAGAGGGATTTATTGATGGCTGGTGAATTGGATAGCAGGTAGATGTGTATTTCCTGGCTTATATTCATGCATCTTCAAGTTTGGAATTATTATTTTTTTATAAGAAAAAAGCACACTATGGCAATAATATAATCACAGTACGGGGCAGCGGAACAGTTCCAAGAGGACATGTGCATTGCACGGGATCACACGATATTTTCCAACACCAAACCATGCTGTCATAACAGTGCAACTTCAACTGAAAAGCATTATTCAAACACCAAACACCTGACAGTTGCAGAATAAGCAGCAGCCACAGGCTTACACTGTAGAAAGCAGGGTCATATGTAGCAAAAAAATACACTGAGTTATTAAAATTAAGGTCTTAATGATAGGGAACCTATCTCTGGAACCCCAACTGCTGTTGCTTCAAGACGAGAGTTGATCTTTAAGAGGCAATTGCAGATCCAGGGTGAGGAACTGTCTCCAGCATAAAGCTATCCCCTACCACACACTCTCCCCCCAGCTAACCTTACTCAAAGGGTTATTGTGAAAATAAAATTGGGATCATGGGGGAGAGAACAAAATATGCCACCCTGAGCTTGATTACTAAAGAGAAAAAGGTCTCATCAACAGGCTCTCTCAACTAAAGCATCTTCCAATGTGTACCAGCCCAGGGCTTGAGTAGTAATTTCTTTCTGGGACTGAAAACGACGACAACATCCTTGCAGAAATCTGGTGGTCTAGGCCAGCCTGGTGCCCTGCAGATGTTGCTGGACTACAACTCCCATCAGCCCCTGAGGCTCGTGACATGGTGGCTCAAATTGGCTGTAGCCAATTTGTCCCCAGAGCTGCGCCCTCTCTACAGAACAGGGTTGTTGTGCTGTGTGAGAGGAGCTAGCTGTGCGATCTGGGGTGGGATTCTGCATCTATGGAAGCGTAGGCCAGTGATCAAAGCCTTGGCTCATTGTTTTCACATAATTCTAGCAGGGTAATATCGCCCGAGGGGTTTGGTTTGGATGGGAAATAAAGATTTCAACAGCTGTGTATACCTCGGGTTACAGACGCTTCAGGTTACAGACGCTTCAGGTTACAGACTCCGCTAACCCAGAAATCGTACCTTGGGTTAAGAACTTTGCTTCAGGATGAGAACAGAAATCGTACGGCGGCGGCACGGCGGCAGCAGCAGGAGGCCCCATTAATGAAAGTACGCCTCTAGTTAAGAACAGTTTCAGGTTAAGAATGGACATCCAGAACAAATTAAGTTCTTAACCCGAGGTACCACTGTATCTGACAGAGAGATCACGAAGCTGTGTATTCCTAAAATAATGGCTTTCGGGGGTTGGAAATAATCAGTATACCCTAAAGAAGGGCAAGTATGTCACTGTTAGGTATATCTGATTATTATTTTTTAAAGCCCTGGGAATTTTACCAACCACTAACCCTCAAAATATCCTTCCTTATATTTGTTTTAACATATAGCTCTAGCTGACTTTTATTTCTGGATCCCTCATGTACTCATTAGCCTGGATAAACATTTCACTTGTATTTACAGGAAAAGAAAAGAAAAGCATTTATTTTTTAAGAGAGTTCACAGCAAAACTCAGCATCAGTTGCTACTTAAACAACACATTACAACATGGAAGCAAAAACCGCTCAACAGTGAACTGTAAATATTAATAACAATGGAATTGCCTGGAGAAGCGAAAGAACAGAGGTTTCTGGTTAACTTTCGAACCATTCAGGAAGCATAGTAAAAAATACTGTAGCAGTGAATTAGTGATAAGAAGAAGAAGGGGGGAAAATACAACCTTGGTCATTTCTCCCTCTTGTGAGCGATGCGTTAGGCTAAACTGCAAACATGCACTTAGCTGTATCAAACTGCAGAATATCGTTCTCTCCCCCTCTCTAGTTTCATTATCGAAACAAGCAAAGCAGAATTTGGCCAGCAGCACCTCCATGCTTGGACAGCGCATGGAACGCACATTCCATATCTCAAGGTTGTCATGGTTACCATGCGAAGCGGCATTGAGGACTTGCAGTAATGATCATGTTTGTTTGCTTAAAAATACACAGGGCTACACGAGAGAATAACTGCAGCGAATGTGGCTGGGGTGGGGATGGGGGAGGTTGAAACCGATCGGGGAGATGATCTGGCGTCGGCTAAGCCATGGGCTGTCCAAAGATTATGTATCCCACAATATATAGACACTGTGAGAGTGGCAAGATGCAGATGGGTAGATCATAGAAACATGCCTGGTATGAAATCAGACAATGCATCCATCCAGCTCAGTATTGTATAGTCTAGGAGTAGGAAACCTTTCCCCACCTGAGGACCATGTCTCTAGGGAAACTTCTAGTGGCTGGTGTGGCCAGAGGCAGAAGCGAGTGGATCAATTAATACACACACACCCCTTTGTACAGTAAGCTACTTTCTGTACACCCCCCTCTGCATCCTCCATCAGGCGAGTGAGACACATTGCTGGAGTCCAAGGACATATTCCTTCTTGGGAGGTGGGAATCACCCAAGGAAAGGACAACTCAGGGTGTTTTCTGGGGAGGGTTTTAAGGGCCACAGGGCCCCCTGATGCTACTCTGGTCAACTCTGACTGGCAATATAGTGAGACTCACACAAATCTTCCTAAGTATGGAAAGAACCACATCTTCCACGACGAATGCACATCACACAAAGGTTTATCTACCACTTGCATATCCATCAGGCAGAGGGCCTTCTCGGTAGTGGCACCCGCCCTGTGGAAAGCCCTCCCACCAGATGTCAAAGAGAAGAACAACTACCAGACTTTTAGAAGACATCTGAAGGCAGCCCTCTTTAGGGAAGCTTTTAATGTTTAACAGACTACTGTATTCTAATACTCTGTTGGGAGCCACCCAGAGTGGCTGGGGAAACCCAGCCAGATGGGTGGGGTATAAATAATAACTTCTATTCTATTTGGACATATAGGAAAGGGATTTCCTTGCTTATTGTACGCAGGCAGGGATTCTGACCCAATCAGGGTTCCACCCGTCATGGAGGATTTCCACTCATATAAACCAGTAAATTTAAACACACACACAAAATCAACCACATGCCTGGGGGCTACCCTACATGCTCCAATGAAGGGGTGCCAACTTGAATAATATATTGGGGTGGGAGCAGGCAAGCCCCACCCCACATAATCAATCACAAGATGCACAGCATTTGAATGGCAATGTCTGTCAACTTAGGGGCGGCCCCCTCAAGTATTTTCTTGGGGGGTGGCAAAGGAACCTCACTCCCTAAGAGCTGGCTCCTATGCTCCTGTGGGATTCACAGAGATCAAACCAGGGCACTGCCTCTCAGACTCAACAACCTCATTGAGAAACTGGGCAGGGGAACGAGATACAGATATGTGTTTCTGCTTTCAGACCTCAGTCGTCATAGCATACTTGGTGGTTATACAGAGCATAATGCAAACAGGAAGCTGCACTGCTCCAAGTTGTTCAGATGACAAAGGCTCTCCGGGGTATCAGGCTTTTTCTTGTCACCTGACACCAGGTGAGGACAGTGGCGTAGCGTGGCGGGTGCGGGGGGGGGGCGGCCGCACCGTGTGCAACATCTGGGGGGGGGGCGCTCGCACTCGCAGCTCTCTGCCCCTACCTGGCTCACTCACTCTCTCTCACTGCAGTGCTGGCTGTGCGAATCCGATCTGAGCCGCGGGGTCGCCGCCCACTGTGGAGGGGGTGGGTGCCAGGCGTGCGGTGCGGAGAGGGAACGAGGGACTATCTGAGCAGTGCAGCGGCTGCCCAGCGCAGCGCTGAGCGCGGGAGAGAACCACACCAGACCAGACCAGGCAGCAGCAAGAAGAAGCTGGCAGTGGCGGCAGGTTAGGGGTTAGGGGGCGCAAATTACTTGCCTTGCCCCGGGTGCTGACAACCCACGCTATGCCGCTGGGTGAGGATGCCCGGGATGGAACCAGGGATCTTTTGCATCTTGTGCTCTCCTTATCTTGTAATTGGAGGTAGGAATGGATGGAACTGCCTATCTTGTGAATTGCTCATGTGTTCACTCACAACTTGAATGCCATTCCATTTCTGCATTAATTTGTGACACATTCTTTTTTTAAAAAATTCTCCACATTTCAGTCGGCTCTTATTAAAATTCGTTAGGAATTTAGTGCGATTTCTCTCTCTTATGCATGTCAGTTTTGTGTGTTATTTTCACTAACACATGCATTTTAAGGAACAGTTTGTCCGAATATATGCATGACTTGTCTGGAGAATTTGCGCTGCGACGTTCAGAGAGGTGCAAACTTTGAAAGACGGCTTTGCCTTGGTTCATGTGTCATTTTGGAAAGCACATAAACTGAATTGAATTCTCCCCAGTCCCTAAACTGAGGACAGAAAGCAGAAACAGGTATCCTCAGGCTGGCCTCTACTGGACACAAAAAATGCTGGGCTAGATGGATCTTTGAACTGATCAAGTAAGTTTAATTGCTGAATATTTACATTGGATCCCATGGCAAGAACATAGGTGCTTTCTTCCCCTGAAGCACATTAAAAGCATTATTATGAAATACAACTGCATAATAACATAGCAGGCATTGGTGGGTAAACTTTGTTACATAATTTGTGGACGGTCCACTCGAGCTTTAATGAAATTTAATCTAATTTAGGGCTGTTGCTTTTTATTTCTGCTTTTAAAAAAGGGGTTGGGTCCAGGTTAGGTTAGTTGCACTTGCATCTCATTAAAATCAACGGGGTGTAAACTGAGTCATGACTGTCTTTTTTCTCATTGCTTTGAATGGGCCTTAAGTCCATCCAGATTCCTGTCCGGATCCAGCAATAGCATTTCCCCCAAATGCATTCAGAAAAAACATTCTGCTCCTTTCCAAACACATGACAATATATTGCCAAAGCTTCACATTATTTAGTATTTCTCATCTACAGGTTGCAAAAATTCATTACACAAGCAGGCAAACTTTCAGTAGCGATTTCGTATAGCATCAAGAAAGCTGCAAAAAAGCAAAGATGATGTACACGCACACACGCACACACACAAAGTCAGTAGGAGAGAAGGGAGCTGAAGGCTGACTTTCTAGCTCCCAATCCAACCACTGGCACACACCGCCTTTTGTTTCTTATTGCGCAAACTGAGCAACATGAAAATATTCACACCAAAATAAGTAGCACTACATTTAAGCAGGTTCACAAGCCGGTGCCCGCAAATCTTGTGTTTAGAGCACTGAAAGTTACTCTAAAAGAAGGCATAAGATCTTCTCCCTTTCCAGCAGGCAGAAGTGAACAAAAATGAATAAAAGGATTTTGTTTGTTTGTCTGTCTGTCTCAGGGATTGATCGTATCTCTTGCACTCATGAGAATCCCCCTACTGGCTGGCAGTGGTCCCTGTTCCAGTGGGAAACACCTACCAAGGGAAGTCATATCTGCAAAAAGAGAGAGAAGTCACTAGGGCCGATATCGTAAAGGGAGCTAGAAGACGGAGCTTTGTCTCGTGCAACGCTCTCCAATCGAATGCACTTCACTCATGGCACTTTTAAAACGCAGAACAGGTCTAGGATTCCTGGGCTGCAGCACAGGTCTGGTAGCAGTGGCAATGTTCCTAGGCAACTAACAGGACTTTAGCGCTCTGGCAGGGCTTTCTACTGATGCAAAACAAAAATGCTCTTTCTGGGAAAGCTTAGGTCCACCAGCTTTGTGTTCTGACAATACCCCGGAAGTTTAATTGTTCAAGGGAGGAATGGATTGCATTGGCTATTATAGGGCATGGTACCCTAAAGTTACCAGATTTTTTCCAATGAATCTAGGGACACTTTTCAACTTCCTACTAAATAGATGGATTTTGTCAGGGGACTGATTTGTAAATCTGGGGGCTGTCCCCGGGAAACAGGGACGTCTGGTAACCTTATGGTACCCAGCGCTGGCCAGATTAGTTTCACAGTGGGGTGTTGGCAGTCCTGACCTCAGCGCACCACCCAGGTAAATTGCAATGAGGTTGGTGTTGGGAAGATAGCTCCATGTCTATCCCACAGGTCCTTACTGGTGGCAGCCATTTCCTCCTCGCTCAAATTCTCTGGCAATGTCAGAAGCCAATCCCAGACCTGCATTTGCAGCCAAACACCTCGCTCCATCCAGAATGTGAAGCGTCTGCTTCCGAACACCTAAACCATGTGGGCAGAGTCATCAAAGAGCCATGATGGGATGCAGCTCCCTGGTGACTGTACACTCAGGGTGATTAAATGGCTCCTTTGCTTTCGCATCAGAGAATAATGATATGAAATTATCATATTTTTTTTTAACTTTCCCACAAGCCTTTCCAATGTGGGTTCAATATTAGCGTGCAAAATGGAAGGCTTTCGTTTGAGGGAATGGCTAATAACAAGAGAGCACCCAGATGTGTATTCACGGGGGGAAGTTATTATTATTATTATTTTTAAAAATGGCTTGGGCTCTCTAAACAAATAATTCATAGCAACTGAACAAAACCTTTCTCAAGGTTCTTGGGGAGAAGGTAGGGTGTCAAGGTCCCATGCACTTAGCAGAGAGCTGCCAGAAGCAAATATTATTGTGGGGTTTGTCATAATGTATCTGTGTCATGTTCCTGTCATTCTTAAATGCTGAAAACTAGTGCAGGGGGGAAGGGTATACGTGTCATGTGCATATGTAGGAGATGTGCATTTTTTGGGTGGTTTATAGACTATTGCTCTTCAGCGGTCCAAACAATCAGGGTGACCACATGTATATGAACGGCAAAAGAAATTCATAGTTGATTGAGGTTGCTTGAAGCTGGGCCTAAGTGAGCTGACTGAGCAGATCACTAGAGACAGATGCAGAATCAAATCTGCATTATCTCTGCATAATAGATCTCTGTGCAGTTGCTCCCACAGCGGGTTATAAAAACTGAGACAGCAGTCTGAAGAGGGAAGCGCTTTTGCTGTTGATACAGAAGCAAAGGGGAGGAAAAGCCCTCTCCATTATGCCCCAGACTAGGTGTGCGTATTTCAGATATGCAAGACGAAAGATTGCAATGGGCAAGAGATCCCACAGAGGCAGCAACTTGGAGGTGAGTGTTGCCCAACATGTGAGCCTTGGGTTGAGGGACCGATATGAAAGTAGGGTGAGTAGAAGTCCCAAGGATGTGGTACTAACTCAGGGGCATATCAGGAGTGGCAGGGGGCAAATTTGGGAATAGTAGCTGCCATGTTGTCTTCAAGCTACATGTTTGCAAGGACAACTTCTTCCACAACAACCTGCCCATGTTTTAAGATCAGCAGGTGAGACCCTATGCAGGATGAACTACACAGCGTGGAGCTCTGGGAAATGGCCTTTTTGGTTGTCATTCCTTGCATGCAGATCTCCCTCTCTGCTATCTTTCTTTAGTTGGCTGGTTAAATTGTACCTTTTTCAGAGGGCATTTGAAGGTGGAGGAACCCGATTAGATCAATGGATTAGCTGCTGCTGCTGCTAGTAAATTGCTTCTTTAGCCAATTAAGAATCATTGTGTTATGTTTTCTAAGGGCTGTGTTATATGAGATAGCTGAAGCGTTCTTTTAGTCTTATTCGGCTGCGCTGTCAAGTTGCCTTTTTATATGCAAAGGAAGGCATATAAAAGCATCCAAATAAATGAGAAAGTGTCGTGCAGAATGCAGTGCCCAGCAGAATAGCAGGAAAATCCACGATATTCTGCAAGGAGCTGGGCTGGGAGAAGGAGGAAGGGGAAGAGAAATTGGGGCTGGCCTTTGAGGCAGAGAACAGGGCAGGAAAATATTGAGGCTTTGGTAGCCAGTGGGAAGCAGTGGTGGGTCAGGGTTATTACAAGCCACTGAGGTTGCACCTGTTGTCTACCCCCTGTCATAATACACAGTGTGGCCCATTAGGCTAACCATTAATTACGCGCAAGAGAAGGTGATGCTGATGATTTTGAGAGTCCCTATGTAACGAGACTGCTCCACTGTTCATGCACTGCCAACATTCTAATAATGGCATTAAAATTGTGCTTCCTGAACCAAGTAATCAATCAGAGGCACTCAGTAAAGGCGGATATCTGACCTGGTATAGTCATCCTCGACAAGCATGTGCTTTGGGATAGGCGAATATCTTCCCGGTGAGATGGGAGCCAAAGATGCCTTGTATTCTAAAGTGCCGTTGTTGCCTGAAGACAGTATATGGTTTTCCATTGGCGGGGAATAAGCTGCAGGTTAAAAACAAACAAATGAGTTGTGATTACCTAGGGTTACAGACGCTTCAGGTTACATACGCTGCAGGTTACAGACTCCGCTAACCCAGAAATAGTATCTGGGGTTAAGAACTTTGCTTCAGGATGAGAACAGAAATCGTGCTCCAGCGGCACGGCGGCAGCAGGAGGCCCGATTAGCTAAAATGGTGCTTAAGAACAGTTTCAGGTTAAGAACAGAGCTCCAGAATGAATTAAGTTCTTAACCCGAGGTACCACTGTAGTGGGATTTGAACACCGCACAGCTTGTTGCAGCAGAGCTCATTTTATTTAAATGGGGATGGATCCCATTTAAGTCACTTTG